>NC_030859.1:14961266-15031484 GCF_000208745.1 Theobroma cacao | reverse complement strand
TGAAAAATTGCCCATAGACATATTTTTCATCCCTTATACTCATACCATTCTCCAATTTGTCAAATTTGATCTAAATTCTCTTAAAATCTCAAATTTTGTCTGCGGGGGGCAAAATTACGATTTTGCCCCTATACTCCAGAAATCACCAGAATTAAAATTTTTCACTTCCTATCATTAAATTATACTCCAAATAGTTTATCTTGATCAAAAATTTCACTCCATTATCAATTATTATCTTAGGTGGTAAAATGACGACTTTTGTCCCTAAACATCAAATTTTTTTATTTTACCCCAAATGAATCCTCGAACTCCGAACAATCATTTTTAGTCATTCTTGACTATAAAATATTAAATTTCATCCTACAATTCCTATTTGAACTAGTTCGAGGTTAAATCAACTCAAGTGTACCATTAGGTACAATACCGAGTTTCGTCTATTCTTAGGTGCTTTTCCTAGCATAATAACATGCTACTCAGTGTATGTATGTCATGACATATGTTTATAGGGTCAGGTTTTACAGTCGTCCACTATAGAAGTTTCATCTCCTTTCTTTATCTGATCATAATCCAACAATGATAAAGTCTAGTGAGGTGAATTGAGGTCTTAAACCTTTCCAAATTTTTAATTATTTGACAGATGAGGAAGTCTTTAAAAAGTTGGTTAGGGAACATTGAGGGAAAGATAGCTTAGGAGACAAAGGTAGAGGGAATGTGTGGTTGAAATTGTGAAACTTTAAAAGGGTTATTAAAGAGTGGAAAAGGTTTAAAGAAGGGTCAGTTCAATAAAAGATAAAAAAAAACTAAAGAGTAATTACATGAGCTAGATATTGAGTGGTAATGAATTAGTGCTAATTTTGATAAAAAAAGATATTGTGCTTAAAAATACCTTTAAACTCTAGGAGTTGTATCGAAAGGAAAAGATAGTATGGAAGTAAAAATCAGGAGCAAAATGGATTACCCAAAGTGATCACAATAACAAATATTTCCTTGTTATTGCTTTAGTGCGGAAAAGAGTTAATACCATCTGTAGTTTGGTTATAGATGGGAATAAGGTGGAAGAGCCCAAGTTTATCAAAATACAATTAGAAAACACTTTTTGGAGGTGTATAGAAGTAAACCAACGGTCTACATTTTTAATTTAACTTGCAATTTTAGCTAAATTTCAGTTAAGTTTAGAAATGGTTTAAAAACTCTTTTTTTTTTAATAGGAAGTATGGGAGACAATACAAAGTTGTGATGGAGATAAGGCTCTTGGTCTAGATTGGTTTTAATATGAATTTCTTTAAGAGCCAACGGTCGGTGATTAAAAAGGATTTGGTGAAGTGTATTGATGGTTTCTATCGAGAAGGAAAAGTAGGTAATTGAGTGAATCCATCTTTTATAACTTTGATTCCAAAGGTGTCCAATCTGAAAATGAGCAATGAATTTCGTCCCATTATTCTAGTTGGGTGTATCTATAAGATAATAGCAAAACTAGTGATTGGGAAGTGATTCAAGATTATCAGTTTACTTTTGTCAGAGGTAGGCAAATCACATATTGTGCATTGATTGTTAACGATAAGGTAAATTCGGTGAAGAGGAGTTTAAAGGGTGGTTTAATCCTCAAGGTTGATTTTGAAAAGGTTTATGATTGTGTAAGCTAGGAGTTCTTAGCTTTGATCATGAAAAAGATGGGCTTTGGGGATAAATGGTGTAAATGGATTGAAGAGTGTGTAACCATTGCAAATGTTTCAGTTTCAGTTAATTGTTCACCTACTTCCTCGATTAAACTCAAAAGGGGATTGCATCAAAGATGTCCATTATCCTTTTTCCTCTTTAATATGGTTATAGAGATATTGAGTGTTTTTATGCTATGAATAGAAGAGATCAATTTGTGTAAAGATTTTTCAATAGGATCAAATGGGAAACAAATTATCCATCCACAATTTGTCGATGACACGATATTATTTTGTAAAGCCAATTTGGAGGATCTTTTTTAACAATTCGAAGGTGTTAAGATGCTTTCAAATGGTGCCTGTCCTTAAAATCAATTTCTTTAAGAGTAATTTGTGTGGAATTGATGTTGATAATGGAGTTCTTAACATATGGGCGAATGTTATACAATGTCAGGTTGGAGAATTTTCTACTACATATTTAGGTCTCCTTCTTGGAGCTAATCCTAGACAAATTTAGACATGGAAATCGATATTAGATAGAGTTGAGCTTAAGTTAGCAAGATGGAAATCCATATTACTTTCCATAGGAGGTAGGATAGCAATTTTGAGATTGATATTTGCTAGTTTGCATCTATATTACTTATGTCATGGTTTTGGATACTATAGGGGGTGATTTAGAAAATTGAAAAGATAGAGTGAAAGGTTTTAAAGAACGAAGGAGGTTCAAAGTCAAAAATGCTTATGATGGATTGGAGTACTATGTGTAATTATTGTAAGAACAGTGGGCTAAGGTTAATTAGTTAGGAGCTTAAGAATTGGGCTTTGCTAATTAAATTGTTGTGGAGATATTGTAAAGAGAAAGGAAGTATGTGAAGAGAAATTGTGGATGGAAAGATTAGTGTTGATTCTACGGCACTTTTACCATCTCCTATGATCAATTGGAAATGTTTCACTATATGGAGTGATATTATTAGTCCCTTTTCCCCCATTAACAAATTTTTTATATAGGTTAAATCAAGCTTTGGAGTCATTGTTGGTAATGGGCTTAGTATTTCTTTTTGGGAAGATGAGTGGATTAAGGGTTTTATTGTGAAAGGGTGTTTCCTTAGGATGTATGCACTTGCAATTAACAAAAAAGAAAAGGTTTGTGAGTTTGGGGAATAAAAGGAGAATGAGTGAATATGGAATATAGAATTTGTAGAAATGTTTTTAGGTGGAAAATGAATCAGAGAGACAATCTGTTTAAACTACTGAGTGATAGATCTCTTTATGTGTCATTAAATGATAAGTTGGCATGGAAATCAGAAATCAATGAAAGGTTTTCCACAAGATTCTTTTGTAGGTTATCAATGAGTGAGAGTAGGAAGAGTAATAAGTTGTGGAGATTGGTTTAGCGTGGTATAGTTCCTCATAAACTGGAGGTTTTGTTGTGACAAATGTTACTTAATAAGGTTGTGATTAAATAGAAATTGATTAAGAGGGGATTGATTAGTAAGGAAATGGGTACTTGAGTGTTATGTAACATGGAATTGCAGACTGTTGATCATTTATTTTTCACTTGTTGAGAGACTTGGAAAATATGGGGTAGTTAGATTAAGTTATGGGGTTTTCAATGGTCTTTTCCTAGGGATGCTAGATCTTGTTTTCTAGCTTGGAAAAGGTTGGTGATTAAGGAGGGTACAAGAGAGTTGTCGGATATGTTCTTTTTTACTATTATTTAGACTGTGTGGTTGTTTTGAAATGAAGTTGTTTTTAAAGGAAAGCCTTGGATTCATGAGCAAGTTTATGATTAAGTTAAATTGTGAGTAACTCATTGGGCATATGCTAGATGGCTTGTGATTGATGGTTTTACTCTTGATATCATGTTAGTTCCAAATTTAGTGAAAGTTCCTAGTAAAGGTCCAAAGGTCTTTATTGTGGTTGATCTGGTTGCACCTCTTGAAGAATGGATGAAGTTTAATGTGGATGGGGTAGCGAGGGGAAATTCAGGGAAAGTGGGAATAGGTGGAGTTTTGAGGAATAACTTGGGTGAAATAAAGATTACTTGCTCTAATTCCATAAGAGTACATGATGCGAATTTTGCTGAACATAGCGCTTTTGCTTAAGGCCTTTATCATTTTCTTTTCTTCCAAATGGCAAACCACACATTTTTTATTAATTGAGAGTGATTTTTTTAATGTGGTTAAGTGGATTAATGACCCAATGAATGCACCTTGGAAATATAGGAATTGGATAATCAAAATCAAGCACTTTAAAAGAAAGACGATGAATTGGAAGATTATTCACACCTTATGAAATGCTAATAAGAATGAGAATTAGCTGGCGAAAGATAGAGTACTAAGGGAGAACGATCTCATCAATTTCCTACCATAAAGCTGATAGGAAGGAAATTTTTAGGAGTTTCTTTGGTAGAGTTCTTTTTTAATGAGGTTGTGTTTATTTCTTTGTAATGTAATATCTAGCTGGAACATACCATTTTAGCTTTATAACCATAAGTTCCATGTTGTAAAGGGATTATTCCTTATTCATATTAATGAATTTACTTATAAAAAATGATAAAGATATTATACCTTAACCTTCAAATGGTATTTGTATTGGTTAATTTGAATAATGGATTGAACTTTTTAGCAAACTAAAGGAAAGGACATAGATACCAAGAGCAATGACTGAACCTTTATAAAGCATGTTTTGCAATTCTCTTTACCCTTTACTCTTTATTTCTATTGCATCCACTCTCAGTTATATATTTATTAAATTGTTATCATTTTAATATTTGGCTTATTTCTTTTTAATGTTAATTTTGTGAAAAGGATTTTAGAAATCCAATTCAACCTTCTCTCTTATATTATTCACTCCAATTGAGTTAATAGCATATATAATTCCTTAGACTTTATTTCATCTAGTCCGACTATTACAATCATATGAAGATAAAGAATACCTTTTATTAAATTTAAAGGCTTAAATTAAATAATGTATCTCACTATATCCAATTCATTGGTTTATAAGGCATACATTTTCTCTATCATAATGAACTAAGGCTAACTTAGGATTTAACCAGAAAGGATAGATTCAATTAGATAACCAATCACATCAAGACAAAAAAACATTGGTGGCGAATCTTCAAGATTTTGGACCCTCATGTTGTGACGCCTATATTTGAACGAGCTCAAGTTTAGCTTTGTACTCTTTAATTTGGTTTAAAATAGTCAAAAAGTAAAATATTTTCTAAAATATTCCTTTATTATATATATAGATATATATTATTGTTAAATTTTGATTATTTTTTAACCAAATCTAAATGTAAAATTCTAAATAACAATCGTAAATCTGATCTATCACTTTATATATAAGATAATATATAAATTATATGATTTATTAATAACATATTTTTTTATTATTTTTTTCTCTCAATTGCCATTGTAGTATGACACTATCTCCTTACGTGTACACGAACACTCGTCAAAACTCGTGACAAATTGTGAAAAAAATTTAATTAATAAATAAAACATATTTCCATATTTGAAAAAAAAAAAGTTTGCACCCTCAATTGAATGTGGCAAATTGACGATTCTAGTTGCAAATGGAGGCCATTTCGGCTTCAATACACGTATGGATAATTTTTGTTTTGATATAATAAGGTTTTAAATTGATTTTTTTTAAATTAACACAACTTGAATCGACATTAGATCATTTTTACAATAACATATATAATATTTATAATTTTTTTAATTCAATGAAACATCAAAATAAGAAAATACAATACATTTTGCCTTCTTAGCTAATTTAAGTTCAAGTCAAGATTGATCTTAATTTTGATTAACTTTGAATTTAGGTTAGTTTTTAAACTCGAATAAGCTTTGTTCTAACATCAAAAATACATTAAAAGCGACACTTGCATGCCCAAAGAAAAAAAAAACCAGTTTTTTTTTTTGAATTTTTAAGTAAGGAAATTCCTTTGACATTTTTAATTTAATTAATAAATTATAACATTCAAATGAGTTACGTATGTTTATGCACTTACTATTTAAACTGTTTTCTTTTACTTTTTTGGTTTTTTGCTTAATTTCATTATTTAATTAGAGATAAGTCCTTTTTTCTCCTCATATATACTATTATCACGTCAAAATTAAAGTAAAAAATTTTTAAAATTTTACATAAGATTGATATAATGTTATTATACTACACATGAGAATTAAAATTTAGATATTTGACATTGCCATCGAAGTTTATTTAAAGAATTGAATAGTCCAGAATGACAAAGCCTATTATATATGAAAGATGAAACCAAAAATAAATTACATGGACAAATAATATCAAAGGGGGGAGTATCTTATGTCAAGCAGTAAGACAGAATTGAGATTTGGATAAAAATTTCAATATTAGTATTTTATTTTTTTCTCTTATAACAAAAAAAGTTGAGTAAAAAAGTTAGAGAGGAAAGGAAAAGAGAAGGCATAATATCTAAAAAAACCTCTCAATTATTATAAAAAATTTAAATAAATCTTGATATTTTTATTGTATTCAATCAAATCTTTATATTTTATTTTAAATCAAATAAGTTTTTATATTTTTATTTTGAGTCAAAAAAGTTCTTGTAATATCTTGTTATTGTATGTCACATGATATTAACGTGACATGATATATTGATGTGATATGATGACACATAATCATATCATATTTTTTAGTTTTCACATAAGTATCATGTTAATATTATGTAAGTATAAAATAATAAATACGTATTTTGATTAATGATAATTAATCAACTATTAATTAAAAGGACTTATTTGATCCAAAATAAATACATTGTCACGGTTTGTTATAAAAATTTATTCAATTCAAAATAAAAGTATATAAATTGAAATAAACACAATATAAAAATAAAAATTTATTTAAATAATACTTATGAGTTTTTAATAAAGAAAAAAACTATGTAATAGTTTAATGATTGATAGCTGTAGAGCAGCCAACTGATTGGGAAAGAAATAAAAGACATGAAAGCAATTTTTATGGGGAGAGAATGTGTTTACACAAATTTCATGCAAAAAAAGTCTTCAATCATCAATGGCATTATTCCTCTCCATGGAGAAAAACATTCCACATTCCACATTCCACAGTTCCCAATTCCCTTCAAGCAGACAGACAGTCCGCTCTTCTTTTTCTCAGCCGCCTCGTTATTGGCAGATTACCATTCCCCTTTTCCTTTTACTCTCTTTTTCCACCTTCTCTCTCCTTTTATCATCTAGTTTTGAGCTTATTCTTTTTAGATCTTTGAGACTGTAAATTGCCCATCACTTCTATTCTATTTTTATTTTATTTTACTTTATTTTTATAAAGACAAAGAAACAAAAGTGCTTATTCCATCATTTCTTCTTAAAGCATAGACATAGTGTTTTGAAATATAAAAAACTAGTCCATTAAAGCTTTAAACTTTTAATTTATCCACATAGCTTTGTATCACAAGAGAGAGGGGGAGAGAGAAAAGGCAAAGTGATATCACATGCAAACCACTTTCACATACAAAGACCAATATTTTCCCTCACTAACAAGAAAAGCATAAACCCCACTTCTCACAATATCTCAGCAAAGACCAAACATCCTCTTTGGCTCCCCATCCATAATATAAGCCTTATTTTGGTAACTGCCGCCTCATTTTGGTAGCCGATACTTTACCATAACAATAACAATTCTCTGCTCTGCAGCAGCAGCAGCATCGTTTTTCTTTCCACCCAGATGAAACCCACCGAGCTTGGAGCTCTGACATTCTGATTTCTCATTTTCTTTCTTCCCAGCAACAATCTTTGAATCCTGTTTCACCTGTAAGAGAGTGTATCAATAGCCTAAACACAAAGAAAGATGAGAGCAGGAGTTTGCACTGTGCAGCAAGCTTTAACTGCCGAGGCTGCAAACCTAGTCAAGCAAGCAGTTGGTCTTGCTAGACGTCGAGGTCATGCCCAAGTCACACCTCTGCATGTAGCGAGTGCTATGCTTGCATCCTCTACCGGTCTTCTCCGAAGAGCTTGTCTTCAGTCCCACTCTCATCCTCTTCAATTTAGAGCTCTAGAGCTTTGCTTCAATGTTGCACTTAATCGCCTCCCTGCATCCTCTTCTAGCCCTCTCTTAGGCCCTCACTCCCATCATCCTTCCCTCTCCAACGCCTTGGTTGCCGCCTTCAAGCGTGCTCAGGCTCACCAACGCCGAGGCTCCATTGAGAACCAACAGCAACCTATCTTAGCTCTCAAAATAGAGTTAGAACATCTCGTAATCTCCATTTTAGATGATCCCAGTGTTAGTAGGGTCATGAGAGAAGCTGGTTTCTCTAGCACCCAAGTTAAAAGCAAAGTGGAACAAACTGTGTCCTTGGAGATTTGTTCTCAAAGTCCCTCTGTCTCCGCAAGTTGCCAGACTAAGGAAAGCGCCAAGCCCCAAGTTCTTGGTGCTAACGTGTCTCATTGTATGTCCTATAGTCAGGTTGGGTTTGGGTTGTCATTAAGCAAACCACTAGATCAAGTTAGGAATGAAGACGTAACAAATGTTTTGAACACCGTAGTGAACAAGAGGAGAAACACAGTGATCATAGGAGAGTGTATAGGCAGTGCTGAGAGTGTAGTTAGAGGGGTAATGGACAAGTTTGAGAAAGGGCAAGTCTCGGGGGATTTAAGATACATGCAGTTTATCAGTCTTCCACTTTTTTCATTGAGAAATCTTCCTAAAGATGAAGTGGAGCAGAAGCTTGTAGAGCTTAAGTGCCTTGTGAAGAGTTATATGGGTAGAGGGGTTGTCTTATACTTGGGTGATCTCAAATGGATTTCAGAGTTTTGGTCAAACTGTGGTGAGCAAAGAAGTAACTTCTACTGCCCGGTGGAGCACATAGTCATGGAGCTTAAAAGATTTGTGTGTGGAATTAGGGAGACTGGAAAATTGTTTCTTATGGGAATTGCAACTTTTCAAACCTACATGAAGTGCAAAACAGGCCATCCTTCTCTTGAGACAATTTGGGAACTTTATCCTCTTACAATCTCAGTCGACAGCTTAGGCCTCAGTCTTAACCTTGACAGGTAAATCCAATGGCTAGGAAACTAGATATTTGTTTTGAAATCAATAATAATTGAAATGGTATTTGATACTCTCCAGCTTTTTTTCTTTTTCCAGGAAAAAGGCTTCCTTGTTTTACCTTTCTTTTTCTCCTCTTTACATGTGTGGTACTGATGTTAATCATGCTTTTTCGTTTTTCTTGATTCCAGTGACTCTCAGCCTCAGCATAGGAACAAAGCAACTATAGATGGTATTAGTTGGCCACTGCATGAAGCTGGAGTAAATAAGAACCAGACTTCCTTCACGGATAGATTGCTCAATTTTGATAAGGCGGCTCAAAGCACTTCAAGTTTGCCTTCATGGCTCCAAAACTACAAGGAAGAAAGCAAAACAAACGCTTCCCATGACAAGGTATCCTCCACAGCACTACACTTGTAGAATTAATCATACTATACATCCGCATTGCAACAAGTTGAGATTTACATTTCTTTTGTTTTCTCTGTATCAGGATTCAGTCAATGTCAGGGATCTGTACAGGAAATGGAACTCATTTGGAAGTTCAGCCAGCAAGGACCACTACAACACTGAGGATGCTCTTAACATTTCCCCATTATCTTCTTCTTCCCCAATTTCAGCCTCCTCACAAGAGCGAAACGCAAACTTGCATAAGACTAATCTTAGCTGGCCAGTCATTTTTGAACCTAAAAAGTCACCGAAAGAACACCAGTTTTGGCTATCCGAAAGTACAGACGAAGGGTATGGTCTCCCCTTGAGAAATGATCCTAAGCCAGACCTCCTCTCAAATCCCAACTCTAGCCCAAATTCAGCTTCTTCAAGTGAGGCAATTGAGGAGGATATAGATGGCCTCAACGAGTTCAAGATTCTTAATGCTGAAAACCTGACCATTTTATGCAATGCATTGGAGAAAAAGGTTCCATGGCAGAAGGAGATGATTCCTGAGATTGTTAGCACCATCCTTGAATGCAGGTCAGGCATGAGAAAAGCTAAAAGCTGGTTAAAGCACAGAGAGTTCAAGGAAGAAACTTTGCTATTCTTCTTAGGTGTTGACTATGAAGCAAAGAAGAAGATTGCAAGGGAGTTAGCCAGACTCATTTTCGGTTCTCAAAGCAACTTTGCCTCAATAAGTCTGAGCAATTTCTCATCAACAAGGGCAGATTCGAATGAACAATCCAGCAACAAAAGGAAGAGAGATGAGACAGGTAGCAGTTATCTTCAGAGATTTGGTGAGGCATTGAATGAGAATCCTCACCGCGTGTTCTTTATGGAAGACTTGGAACAGGTTGATTATTGTTCTCAGAAAGGCATTAAGCAAGCAATTGAAAGCGGAAGGACAACACTTTCAGATGGTGAGACTGTTCCTCTAAAGGATGCGATTATCATTTTCAGCTGTGAAAGCTTTAGTTCAGTGTCAAGAGCTTGTTCTCCCAGGGGAAAGCCAAATATGGGTGAGACAGAAGAGAAGGGAAATAGAAAGGAAGATATGGAGATGCAAAACTCCTGTGTCTCTCTAGATTTAAACATCGCCATTGAAAATAATAGTGCAGATGAAAGTTCGGGTATTGGTGGCATTGGAATTCTGGAATATGTGGATAAACAAATCATTTTCAGAGTTCAGGAACTGTGACATGAGAAGAACACTGATTGACAGATTCCATAGATGAGGCAAAATTCTTTTTCCTTTCTTTTTTTTTTTAAGCCTTTTTCCCTTTTTTTGTTCCTTTTTTCTCTTTTTTTTTTTTTGTGTGATAGAATTATGGGGAGGGCAAAAGAAAAAATCAAACTAACATGGGTTTACAGTGAAAGGGGCTACAATATATCAAGGAGGTGGAATGGTAGAGAGTTAGCAACGTAAAGCTACTTTGTATAATTATGTATCTTTGATCCTGTTGTTAATATATATAATTATGTATCTTTGCTGCACTTTTAATTGTTATTTTGCAGAAGGTTTTATTTATTTCATATGAATATCAAAGCTATATCCCAATATACTTGAAATCGCAGCATATTATAATTTATATTGGTTCAATGATGTTAGACAAGTTGACGAATGCGTATGCTCACTTCTTTGCTATTTCTTCAACTTATTCCTTGATTGTTTTGGGGTTAGGGGCCATTTCATGCAGGTACAGTTCTTAATTTGTGTTAAACAAGACAGCTGTTTATAAATTACTACAATAACCCAAGTTTTAAAGCATGGGAACAAAACTATCCAACATTTTTGCATTTTAGGCGCACTGCCTGTCGTCATAAGTTTACATGTTCAATCCGAAAGATAGTTTTGTTAGGTGAAGAAAAACTTTCATTTATAAATTCAAGATCCATCTCATTTTTTACTGGTGTGCAATTACACAATACCCTCGTTGCATGATTCTTTTTACCCATAGAAGATAGGGACCCACTTCGATCTTACCTCGACCCTATCATCTCTTATAAGAGTTGCATGCCAATAAAGAATTAGATAGATTATCATATCACTTGCTACAAGTCCATATTTTTTACTTAAAAAACATACTTATTATGTAGAGAAAAGTTTTATTTATAAACTCAAAACTCATTGCATCTCTTACTAATGTGAAATCCGTGACACATTCTTCAACTAATATGTCAACTACATTATGTTTAAAGAACCGAATCAAGTTTAATGCTGGTTTAACGCATACCTCGTTTCCCCCTTTTTGCCAATAGTATCTAAAATATCAAATGAAGAATATGCTTTCACTATACGTTCAATATTAATGTTATTTTGCATGTGAACATTTGCTTTTCATGCTTATCACATCCTATTCTTGGGTTGGCATAGTGTTCGAGTTGTGAGATATTATATAACCTCTTAGGACTCATCAAAGGACGTTGCTGCAATTTCTTGAGTTGACATGATCTTAATACTATATTATTTATTTTTCTACAAGTGTGCATTAAGACAGTTTTTATCTTGAGCCAACAATTGATATAAAAGAACATACATATATTTACCATTTCGTTTTGGTGTATTATTTCAGAATTTTCTATCTTAATATTTCTTATATATATATATATACATATATATATTTGCATTTCTTAGATTCTTATTATATAAATACAAGTTATTATAATATTTTAAACATCAAATAAATGAGACTAATATAAAAATATATTAAAAATATAACAGAAGTTATCATTAAACAAGTACAATAAATAATTTATATATATATATATATGTATATATTTGGATCAAAATCATGCAAAAATAAAAAAGTATTGGTTGACAAAAAACTAAAATAAAATAAAATAAAAAGTAAGATGTATCGGTAGAAATAACATTTTCCGACAAATATAGCTGAAACAACTAATACGAATTGGTACATATCTCGGTACAAATGGAACAAGAGGTAAGTGTGGTGGTTAAGATTTGTATAGAAATTCTCAATCGTTCCTTATTAAAAACTTAAATTTAAATTTTGATGATTCAATGATGCTATTTATTCTCAAAAAATTATTTAATTAAGTGATATTTGAATCTGTGTCGACATTTATATGTGTATATATATATATATATATTTAAAATGGAGATTTGATAATATGAAATTGGTGGGAAAAACAATTAGAAAGTAAAAGAGACGTGATTCGTACCGTGAGAGGTATGCAAAGTGGAGAGGATACTTTTAAGATGGAAAAACAAGATATTCGTGCATAGAAAAATTAGAAGAAAGAACACTGCTTTTCATGAATGGATAGTTGATTTCACTTTTCTTTTCTTTCTTTTGCTTTTTAAATTCAGTTGTATTGCAACCTAACATTCCCGACTTTGAAAAGTACCGGCGGGATCAATAACTCCAAAACAAGATCATTTTATTTACTTTATTTTATATAAAATTTGAAACAAGAAGCATCGAATCTTTAGACCATAAAGATGTTGTTACTTTAGAATCACAAAAAGGAACTTCACCTTTACAACTTTAATATAGGACCCTAAGTCTAGTTATTTGGGAACGCCTTTCTTAAGGAATTAATTTCCCAACTCTTCGCTTCTCTCATCCTATCATCATTGCATTAATTAAGCAGAATAATCTAATCCTTCATTTAATTCCTTTTTCAACATTATGGAAGCTCTATCCCTCTTAAGTTCATTGTTATAAGCTAAAAAGGTGATTAATTGGAGATTCAATCATTAATGTATGTATTTTCTGTTCAAAAAATAGGGTTTGAATTTTTAATTATTTTAAATAAAAAAAAATGGATAATAAACAAATCTCTCCCCATTTGGGCTGCCTTTGCAACCTTTGTGATGCTTTAAGTGTCATACTCTCCATAGATCTTAGACACTAATACACCGCAGTGATAAAATAACTTGATACTCCTAACTTGGAAGAATTGAGATAAAATAGTGAAACTTTTCATTGTGTAACAAAACAATACATATACAAAATTAGAAAAAAAGAATGAAAAAGAAACAACATGAGAGCAAGTGGATATATTTTACTTATTTTGTTTTAGAGCAAACATAAAATTGAAACCAATTGACCTTACATTTTTGTGATACCTCATTCTTTAGTATTTTAAATTTCAAATTTGAGCTCCAAGAATGAGAGTGGGATATATTTCTCTTGGGAAGAAATTTGGGAGTAATTTTGACAATTTAACTTTAGTCAAGCAATAAGACGGTTCTCATCTAGAGATGTCAATGGTTAGGGTACATATTATTTTTAGGTACCTTAACCCGAATCTTGTTATTTACTAGAATACCCGAACCTTATAAATACTCGATTAAAATTTTTAATTGCCATCCGAACCTATTTTTGAATATCATAGACACTACCCATTGAATACCCATACTTGTTAAATACTGGTTAAATTAAATTTAAAATTAACCAATATGTATATTATTAATGAAAATTAAATTAATAAATAAAGTTAGTTTATAAAAAATAAATTAAAAATTGAAATTATTTTAAGACAATTAATGAATTTAGTAAGTATTACATTAATTATAAAAAATTTATAAAAAATAATATATATATACATACACACACAAAACACTAAAATTTAAGGTTAAAGTAATGGGTCTGTTAACACCACTACCTAAACCTTATCCAAATCCGTGATAGGTAGTAGTGTTACTACCTGAAGTCGATTATAGAGTACCTATACCATAGGCATTGACACTTTCAACACATAATGCACTTTCGGGGTATTTTATTGGCCAAGTATTGATACTTCATTCATGAATATAGATACCTCATTCAAGATTTCCAGATTTCAAGTACTAAAACATCAATTTTGACCTTAGTCCAAGGATCCAATCATTCCATACATTCAACTAGCAATTTATGGATTCAGAGTAACCGATTAATCTCATTCGAATACAAAATTATCCATTCATAATTACAAGATCAAGTAGATAAAATTCCAAGTCTAAATTCTCATTAAATCAAGTCCTTTCAAAGATTCCAAAGCACAATTTAGCCTAATGTAATCTTATGGGACCATACTAAAATAATCAAAGACAGATCGAGCGTGATTAAACCCCCAGAGTAGTGTTTGTTCCCAACTACCTAGGACACCATAAGAGCACATATGCTCAATAATAAACATGTTTAATAACCCGACCACATGACTATACTCACTTCCTACTAGTTAGGAGACCAAACATTGTGCTTGGATAGACCGAGGATGTGTCGACCCACGGAGTAGTGTTTACGTCGTCACTACCTAGGACATCATAGGAGCATGCTTGCTCGATAAACAAACACGTGTCTTAACTTATCCACATGATTAGTGTTGACTCCCTGCTAGCTAAGAGACCAAAACCATGCACAATGACTAGCACAACTATTGTTAGCTGCGAATCACATATCCATCACATACAAAATTGTTGAGTAAGTGTGCTCATTACTAAAAATCAAATTATAATCTTTGAAGATAAAACATTTAAGGTGCTTGTTCCCGTGTACAAAACTACATATAACATATATGTATTTACATAACTTATAAGCATCGAAAACCACATTTAAACTATACCATTCAAAATCATTTTTTTCGATCAAACACACACTTGAATCAATTCTGAAAATTCATATTGTTCATCAAACATGCTTAATAATATAATTATCAAAATAAATTTTAAAACACTATGCCCACTCACAATACTTGGAGTGTCATTCCAATAAGCTCTTTCAACCAACAAAGTTCATCCAATCGATAATCAAGTCTTCAATAATATTTAAGTCGTTTAAACATCATCAACAACTTCACTAATTTCATAAATCTTGTAATGTTCAATTCTCTCTAACTAATCTTAACAGTCTCTTGCTAAATTTCTAAAACAGAAACATATTTTTAGAAAGAGAGACAAGCTGAGATGATATTTGACTAGTTTAAATGTTGAAATCTTACTGCCAAGACACTTAGAAACAAGAATCTGAGTTAGAATTTGAGTTTGATTGGTAAGAAAATGAGAGAGAAAGATGAGAGAAACTAGATAAAGAAGAAAGAAAAGAGAGGTTGAAAAAGTAGTGAGAGAAAGTAAAACAAAGGTTTGGGGCAACTGGAAGGTTTAAACTATTAAAATATTTATGAAAAGTTCGTTTTATCCTTAATTTTTTGTAATCCGTGGCATAGGTATCGATACATTTTTAACAAAATGTAGTTTTTCCATTTAATACATGTCCAATTGACTTTCTCTTGGTCGTCTTATCTTTCAAGTAAACTTGTAATTTTATAAAACATGCCTTTTCTAATCTGTAAACATTCATAAATCTGAGTGGGAAACATTTTATCTAAAGCTCACCAAGCTAAATTAACCTCCTATCTCATATGAAATTGAGACGTTTCACATGTTTTTAGTGAGAGAATGAAAGAAAAGGTGCCTTTGGGTTTAGAGAGAGAGAGAGAGAGAGAGNAGGCTAAAATGAGGGTTATGGCTTTTTAGGGGTGTTTTATCTAAGGTTTTAAAGGGAAAGCACCAAAACAACGTGTTTAAAACCCTAAAACTAAATTCCTAATTTTTCCCCCAAACCCATAACAACCACATCCGAAGCTCATGAGTATCTCCTTTTTCGCCTTGCCTCTTTTAAATGGCATAATCGACCAATAACCAACTCACCTTGGTCAATTATGATTTTTTTGGTTCCCCCACCATGGTCGGTCGGTGACAATTGGTTCCCTTGCCATGGTCGGCTCAATTGGTTGCTCCTTCCTCCATGATCAAAATCGACCGCATCGACCGATGCTCAACCCTAAACACATGAGAATATTTTCATAGACACTCGAGTAAAATGCTAAATTAAGTTTTCATCGTGGGTCATGTTCAATAAACTTGTTCATGTAATAAGCATCCATATGTTAGTTTTGAGTATCATAATGCTTTAATCTATGAAATTGGCAGCTTCTTTCATAAATAAGAAATATATCATATACTAATCTCTCGACTTATATCATTATCCTATTTGGATAAAGCATCATCTAGGTACTTTTTAAAAGTACTGCTTTAAAGCATAAAGGATTTCATAATTATAGCACATTATAATTCTTACTCAAAGCACATTCATTCCAACAACTTCATCTTATAAGTAATAACCATATCAAAATATGTAGATTCATAGATAAAGAAAACCTCTTATTATTGGAATGTATAAAATAAATGTCAATGTTTTCTATAAAACATATCGATAGGCTTGTAGGGGACACATTGACTTTATGATCAATCTCGCACTTTTACTAAAACCAATCACGTATGTATCTAATTATCCATGCCTTCCATATGACAATCATGTTTATGTTAGAATGGGGTACTTTGTGAAAGGATTTGCTAGACTATCCTCTATGGGCACACGTTCAATCTTTATATCATTATGCTTGACAATTTCTCTAATTAATCAAGTGGTAACACCTCAATACATGTTTAAATCACTGATAAGATCTTGATTTTTTTGCTTGCATAATGGTTCCATTATTGTCAGAATACTAGGGTATTGACTCAACAATGCTAGGAACCACACCTATTTCTATGATGAGCTTATTGATCTAATTTGTCTCTTTTACTTCCTTAGACACATAAATGTATTCAGTTTCGGTTATAGAAACTATGATTTCTCCTACTTGGAACTTTTCAAGTTCACAACCTTAAGTTTCAAGCTCGCTATCCAATTGGAGACAGGCTGGTCTTTCCTTCCTTGAACTTTCCAAGTACACATTTCTTTGGAATTTCAAAATTGGCAAAGAATGTATTATTTATTGTGCTTTCGCCTACCTTATTAGTGGTTTTGAGTTAGTAGAAAACTTTAACCGTTAAAAATAACTCTCCACAATTTCTTAATAGTAACCTACCCTATGGATATAGAAAAGAGAAAACGATTTGTTAATTAGAGTCATTGGAAACAACAAAGGTGAAAAAAATTGAAAAACTTTGGTTGGATTAAAGCTCTATTCTTTGCCCCAGTTATAAGAAACCAATGGCAGGCTAGTGCAGGAGGGGAATTGTCTTATGTGCTTTAGTTTAAGTTGTAGAAAAGAGAAGTAAGCTGCACCAATTGGATTTAACCACAACAAGATCGAAAGGCAATTACTTGTCTGCAAAATGTGCTAGCTCGGATTCCTATTAAGTTTGATAAATTTTGTAGTCACATATAACTTTTTACGGAATAAATTAACACTATTATTATTAGTTGCCCTTTACAAGAAGAAAAGACAAAGGCCAATCAATGATTATTGTTCACTACAACAGGCACTATATACAAAAACAAAGCAACTAATAACTTACTTCTCACATCTTAAAAAAGAATTATTATTACAAATTCTACTGATATATTGATATAAGTTGTTAAATAGATCATGTACACAAAATTTTAAATCAATAGTTTCAATAAGTTTTAATACTTGGCTTGAATAGAGCTTTTAGTAAATATCATGACAATTTTCACGATTCAATTAATATTGCTCCTTTTTTTTTTTTGCATAAATACTAATTTTTATCAAATTTTTACATGACATTGACATACTCATATTGAGCTCTATTTATATATCAATTTTGATTTTCAGTTTCAATTTCATCTAATCGTTTATAATAGGAGAACTAATTAATAAAATTTGATCTAAAAAATCTTAGCTAAGTTTTTCCCATAAAAAATTGTTTCATCCTAGGTTAGATAACTGATTTGCCTTTACCATTCAATTCTTTCTACCAAATCTATACAATATATTAAAGTTAACTACAAGGTACTATTACACATATTTTTATAAAAAATTATTTATTTATTAGATTAATTATTATTTCATATATTATAATTTACTGAATATTTTATTTATTTATGTCATCTATGATATGATCATAAATTGTTTGGAAACATTATAGAAAAACTATACTAATAGTTCATTAACTACTACGTGGGGAGTTATAGTTTTCAATTTTGTTATTTATCAAAATTATTTTAGGTTATAAATGCGTCAAATATTTAAAACTGCACTTGTTATGCCTTTACCAAAAGATGAATGTTTTAACTCCGCAATTGGGATAGTGACATTAAAGCAACCAAGTAAGTGTAGTCTATGAGATATATAAATTGTACACGATATAATTAAACACTGTCAATAATTAAAAAGAGCTCTATTACAATTTATTAATTGTCTTTAGACTTGAAAGATCAATATTTTTTTTAAGTATTTACATGACTTTGATGTTACTAACCGACGATGTTGAATTTAAAGACTATATCTTGATATGTTAGGTTATATGCAGATGCTAAATAAATTATATTGGATGCTCAATAAAGGATTCATCACTTTCTAGTGAGAAAAGATATTTAAGTGATTTTCATGGGACTATTTCACTAAAGAAATTCGATCGATATATTTTCTTAAATTATTTTAAAATTATATTATATAGTTTTTGATGAAAAATATTTTTCAAACTCCAAAAAAAAATTATGATTTGATATTACTTAGGTTGGATGTGATTGTAGAAATTATTTATTCATAAAATCTATGAAGAATATATTATGCTAAAAGGGCTTAGTCAAGATTGGAATAAAAGGATGTCATTGTAATTCTTTTCTAAGCAAAGGTCAGTTGTAATGTGTTGATGGGTATTATTGAAATTAGAAACCTCGTTGTTGAGGGCAATAGTGGCTACTGTGATCACAAGCATGAAGACTTGACCTCGAGCGGTGTTCCCATTATGGGATCATTGGATGGTTAAAGGACCTTCTCATCCATAGAAAAAGAGCTTCAATGGAAAACCTTGTAAGATTCTAATTCCACCTTCATGATCAAGATCTCCAGCTCCTCCTTTTATTGCCTTTTAAATCCTTTTAAAATCTTTAAACTTTAAAGCACAATTCAAACATGTTTTTTCTGGCACTCTTTAAACAACTTTTGTAGGCTTAATTAATACTGTAATCTTTTGGGAAAATGCAGATTCGTTGTTGTTGTTTTTCTTCTTTTTCTCCCCTCTTTTTGTTCTTTTTCCCCCTTTAGATTAGGATACTTTTCTTGTTACTTCTACTTCCGCTTTTATCATCTCGGAGACTGAAGTGTTGCTTTGCATAGAGGGCAAACATCACAGGGCTAATTGGATTTGATTTGACAGTATTATCCGACATGAGGAGACATTCTGTTAGACAATTATCTATTAAGATGAAAGCTTTGTCCACCTTACTCCAAGAGCTTCCAAAATTCACCCCATTGGTCTGTTTTAGCGGCTGCCTCCATTGAATAGATCAAATGACTTGTCATACCCCAAAATGAGAGTACATATATATTGGTACAAGCAGCAAGCAGCAAGCAGCAGGCAGCAGGCAGCAGGGTAAATGAAGATTGCCATGGCCTGACCCGCCATGAAATCTTGCAGTCATGGAGCTCCCAAGAGCAGTAAAAAATACCCAAGGTTTGTAATGTTGTTGTGACTGAGCCATTCATATCCGGCCAGGCTGATCTACACCCATAACCATAAACAATGAGGAAAATATTAGCATGATTGGTGTTAGCCGTTATGGGATGTGATGTATGAAGGGGATTGAGAGATGAGCAAATCATTTCAAATCGAGAAAAAGGAGAAAAGCAAAGCAAAATAAAGAGGAAAGTACAACAAAAAGCATTCAGCGCACTAGTTGTATTCTTTTAAGGGGTCATCAAAGCCCAAAAGCAATCAAAATGTTGATACTTTTCAAAGGCAACTCGCCTTTTTGCTTTCATTGCCTCTCACCCAAGACAAGCTTCCACACCTCAAACTTTCAGGGGAGCAAGAGATAAGAAGAGGAAGGGGGGGAAAAATGCGTTGCTAGACTTGGCATAAAAGGATTGGCATGGAGACAAAGTTTCCACACACTTGAGCTTTTGCAGTCTTTAGAAAAAGATAGGGTAAGGTGGCTTACATATTTATATATTTATAATACGTAAAGCTAGCTGTGCTCTTTCCATTGCAAGTGAAAATTTGCATGAAAGTAAGGGAATTCTCGGATCTCAAACCCACCCCCCCAATAATCAGAGAATAATTGAACCAACCTGAAGAATACTGCCTAGGATCCTTCAAAAGACTGCTAATTGTGTGAAGAGAGATGGTAAAAAGAGCAGTCAAAAAGAGGGAGATGGCATGAAAGTTAACGAGAATGTGATGAAAGATTTTATGTGCGATACATATGATGCTGCTTTCAATCATTGTTGGCTTCTTGTCTTTAACCCTTTTCTTTTCTTTTCATTTCTTTTTTATTTTTTTTTTCAGACACAGCAACTTTTGGTTTGAGTGCTCACACCACTTTAACATGGACATTGCAACTCTACTTTTCTCACTTAGGTTGCTCAATGACTGAGTCAAAGTTTATGTGAGAACACACAAATAGAAACAAATAATTTAGAGATGAGCAGGCCAGCGCAAGCGGAGAGGAATAAGACTTTTAATCGCAAAGTTGACCTTATTATAGAAGCCAATAGGTGAGATACAACAATCACTTTCAAGTCCGGAAGTACAACACAAATCTAACTACTGCCAAAGAAAATCACCCAAGATGAAAATGAGTCATAATGGAAAATAGTTTTTATAAAATTATCTAAATAAAAAAATTATTTTCTACAGTTTATTCAAATAACAAAAAACATTTAATATATTTTATAAATAATCATTCAATACCAACCATTAGATTTATTAGGTTAAATATCGACCATTTGATTTTATTTTTATTGTTTGATCTGTAAATATAGGTTAACAGGTTATTTTTAATAAAAATTCATTTTAAATTAAAATCCTTTCTCTTCTATAATTTTATTATAAATGATTTTAAAATAATTTATATCCCCCGAACTAGATACTAAAAAATACAAAAAAAATATATAATTTCACATATTTAAATAAAAATTAATGTTAAAAAATAAAGTTTTTTAAATTTTAATGTAAACTTCTGAGAATAAAGATAAAAATAGGTAACTTTTAACATAAAATGAGCAAAAAATATTGTAATCAACTTAAAATAAATTATACTGGTTTTAAGCACAATGAAAAGTAACGATAAAAATAAGTTTCTTACAATTTGACATAAATAAGTAAGATGTATCATAAAGTAGGAATTAATCTTCCTAAAATTTGAACGCACATATGCAAGAATAAAAAATTATATCATTTATCGTAAAATAAAAAAATACATTATTTATTTTTTATGGACAATTTTATAGTAATTTTTATCCTCAAACTAATTAGTAAAAACTTTTACACAAATTTCACGTAAGTAAAGAAGATGCTAAAGCTGAAACGTAATATTTTTTAAATTTTAATATATGCATATAAGAATAAAGATTAAAATACATAATATTTGACGTAAAATGAATAAAAAGTGTCTTAGTTAAGTTAAAATAAATTATAACGATCTCATTTACATAATTAAGATATTAGGAACACTAATTTCATCCCTCTTAAAATAGCAAAAATATGTAAAAATAAAAATAAAAATTCATATTATTTATCGTATAGTTATAGAAAAGTCAAATATTTAGTTTCTTTTGTAACGATTTTAAAAATATTTTGTCTGCCTCTTACTAGATACCAAAAACTCTTCAACAAAAATATAGTTTCAAAAATAACATTTTTTTTAAAAAAAATTTTAATGTAATCATGTGAGAATAAGAATAAAAATACATAATATCTAAAATAAAATGAACAAATTTTCATAATCAAGTTAGAAAAATTATACTGATTTTAAACATAATGGAAGGTACAAAAAAGTATAAATTGATTACGATTAATATAAATAAATAAGCTGCATGGTAAAGTTGAAACTAGTGTTCCTAATATCTTAATGTAAATGGGTAAAACTAAAGATGGAAAGGTATATCATTTATCATACAATAGAAAACACAAAATTTAGTTTTTTTTTTTTACAATAATTTAAAATAATTTGTATCCGTTAAACTAAATACAAAAAAGTCTTGTTCAAATATAATTTCATGCAATTAAATAAAATGGTAATGTTAAAAAGACAACATTTTTTACATTTTAATTAAATTTGTGAGAATAAAGATAAAAATACATAACTTGACAAAAAACAAGACAAAAAATTAAGTTAAAATAAATTATAATAGTTTTAAAACTAGTGAAATGTAACAATAAGTATAACCTAATTACAATTTAAAGTAAATAATTAAGCTTCATCATAAAGTTGAAATTAATCTTCCTAAATCTTAATATAAATGTATAAAAATAAACGTAAAAACTTTTTTCATTTATCGCAACATTTAAAAATCCAATATTTAGTTTTTTCTTCAAAAAATTTAAAGAAATTTGTTTCCCTCAAGACTTAATTATAACCGATAATATATGACTTAATTATGTTAAATTTTCAATGATAATATATTTATTTAAAAAAAAATAAGTATAAAATAAGTAAGATAGAGTACTTATCTTGTTTGTTAAATGAATAAAACAAATAAAAATATTTTTATTTTACCTTTCAGTTCACTGTTTTTTTTTTTTGTTTTTTGTAAATGTACTTTCAGTTTGTTGTTAACCTGTTCGATCATTTATTTCTGTAAAAATTTCATAATCCCTATCAGTTCTAGTCATCTCCTTAGAGATTAAACATTGTGTAAGCATCAATCAGAAGATGGAAAGACACCAAGAAAGGCTACCAAGTGCATTGCAAGTATCTTACAGCCAGTATTTGGATCCATGGCTGTTCTTATTCAGCATGATAGAAGCAGGTGATAATGAAACTGACAAGTTTTACTTTTCAGGGGTCATTGACCAATCTGATATATGGAAGAATAACAACATTATTGAGAAAAATAAATCAACTCCAATAAGACTAGGCAATGAAAGATCCAAAGGCTTCTTCTGGTTGACTGTATCATAGCAGGAACATTAGTCATCCAGTCACATTACTTATTCTGAATACTGTTCATTAAGAAGTAGTACCATATGTTTTCAATCAGCAAAGTATGATTTCAATGTACTATAAGGACAGATTCTTGTATGCAATCAATCTTATAAGTACAGAGTTATAGCCTGATGATCACCAACTTATTATTAGGCAAGTCTCTGGGCACCATATGGTTTTTAAATTGAACTCATGGATATGCTTATTTGTATTCACATAACTGACACCAAGGAAATGCTAAACTCGTATCACTAAAAATCTTTGAACTGTACCTACTAAGAATATGCTTCCACGACACTCATGCACGCATTTGACTTACAGCGTATAACACATTTCTTTCTATATTTTGGAAGTGATATTATCCTGTTGGGTCCTTCCCAAAACCCATCAAAGCATGAGTTGCTAGCATTGAACCTCTGCGAGTAAGTTCCATAATTCGGCCAACAAGTGGAAGATTAACTGTTTCTCTGTTCCGAAGAGGCTTTTTGTCCCACCTGCAAAAGAGTTGCATAAAATTTTTCATAATCAACAAACCAAAATATATTTTATGAAACTTGAGTCTTTACCAAGAACAGATAAACAGAACATGTGAAGCAATGATTACAGCTATGCAATGAAAACTTAGTCCATCATTTCCTATTTGATTCATGGATCAAGAAGGATATCTGTCATAAAAACTAACATGCATATGAATGATAATCAACTCATTAATGCATTTATACTGCTACAAAAATTGATGACAATAATTAAACCCTGAACTTAAGAGAAAAGCCACTGTCTCTTATCACAAGAGTTTCTTAGGCACTCTTCCAGAAAATATTAGAGTCAGCAAGAGAGGCTGAAAAGTTTACTCAATGCAGGCAGGCTAGTTTAGGATAAAATCACATTGATCATAGTTCAGCAACTTGGGAATCAATGTTTTCCAGAAATTATAAGAGTTGCCATACTACTTTTATGCATTTACAAAATGGAAATTCATCAATCTGCTATCAGCACCCTAGGGCAGTTTCATTTCATCAATTAGCGAAAGTACTCATGCATCTGAAAATAAAACCATAGAGATCTCTTCTCACCATTTTTGGCTTTAAGGGAGAAATCTCAAGTATATGCTGACAATGTATTACCTCAAAGTTATGCAATCCATATTCCATTTTCTAAACTTTTTGATTTTGTAGAACAATGGATCCCAAATTTTAAATTAGAATATTTGCTTAACTGCGAGAAATACCACAAAGTTTGAGAGTTTGGTGCATACCAATCTTCATGACGAACAACTTTCCCATCCTCAACATACAGCCTGATCAGTGATATCATATCTATGTTTCTCCCCAAGAACTTGTAATGTTGCTTGTTGTCAATTAATATCTGGATTCAATAGCCAGAAACCTCTAGCTATATCAACAATCAAATCCAAAAAAAGTAAAAAAGGAAATGAAATGGGGAATCTTCAAAGAATATTGCATATAAATTTCAGACCTCTTGCTTTCCATCTGAAATTACTTTCTCTGTGACACTATATTCAACAATTCTTGATTCACTAAAAACCTGACAGATTTATAAAAAACAAAATTTTGTTATCACAAGGATTGAGAGAAGCTGTTTAAAAGAAGATAATTAACCTTTTTTCTTCACACCATCTCTCTAGAGCAACAATGTGATGAATTTTGACCAGTTAACACATGCATTTAGAATTGGATTCAGAAATGAAATAAAAGATAGAGAAAAAAAAGTAATATGTTTTGTCTTCATTTGGGTAGTAGACAGTTTCCATAAAACCTCTCCTATCACATAAAATAGCAGCTTTGACAGTAAATATTTTTGTAAATAAACATCATGAACATGAAATATGATATCAATCACTTATTTATATTTGTTTTGTCTCCATGCTAAACCTAAATACATGAAAAAAAATCAATGAATAAGCTTTATACTAAATTAAACTAATTACTGTTTAACAATAAGAAGTTAGCACAACAGGGGAGGAAACAAATTAAACAATCTAAAGTAAAATGCTGTCATGCCAAGGATTTATTGAAGCACTTTGCCAAATAGCCTCAGCTATAAAAACTTATAGCATGAATGTCACTAGCAAGTTTTAAGGGGAGGGGCTCAAATTCTTGGCACACAGTTGAAAGGCCTCAAACGCGCAAGAGATAATTGTTTGCTTAATATCTTTCAGATGATGAAAGATCCACAGTAATGATAGGTGATAGAGGAGTTGATGAAACCTTAGACAGTGAATAAAATGCTGATTTGATCTGCTTCACTCTGTAGAAACAAACATAACATTTATGTAAGGCAGAATGAGATGATATTTAGTGTTATAACCTGATAAAGTCAAAAGTTGCAGCAAAGAGGTGGCTAGTAATCGAGTGGTCAGATTGCAAATTACAAGACATATTATCCTTCAAACCAATTTTGTGAACAAAGATCAAAGTCTGCTAAAAATTTAAGGTCCAGCAACTAGGAATTGCGGATCTAGGTATTAACGTCCATGAGTTAATATATAATATCAACATTCTTCAAAAGTTAAAAAGATATACTAATATCAATTTTGTCATCCACAATCACCATCTGCTTAATATAAGAATAAAAAATTCACAAAGATTAAAAGATTATACTAATGACATGATTAAAAGAACAGAGATTTGTTCAATTTAGTTACTAAATTAGTTCACTTTAAATTAAATATTAATCTGCTTTCAACTTTTAAGCAACTAATCCATAAAAGAGTAATCCTATACTTATTTCCCACAATACTCAATCCCAAGCCAGCTGCAAAACATATTTTTTAAAGCAAATAGAAAATAAGAATTGTTTTGCAGATTCATTTATTTGTCTTTTGTTAATTATGTCATGAAAGAAACAATGCTTGTATCTTGAAGGGTATGCATAAACTAAAAAAATATTCTAGAAATTAGCTTATGACAAATCATATATGTAATAGAGAAAAACCCAAAATATCTTGTTTAAGGAAAAGAAAACTTCACTCCCACTTTTGAAAACATTGTAGAAGAAGAAAGTGTTACTTCACCACAAAGAAGGAAGTACGATTTGGTAGAGCTGCCCTAATAATTTAGCTTATCTTAGTTTTTCTGAAATCATGGTTGCATTACTATTAATATACTCAGCACAACTTATTGTAATAAAATGTTGAGAACTACTATGTCCTCACCCCATAAGAATAACAGCAAATGCCAGAACTGATCTTTACTCATATAATTTATTAAATAACTATTCGAGAAAAAAAATATTAAGCTATTAGATGAGATTCAAAAATAGTTTTTAGCCTATAACAATACCAAAGCCATTCCTTACAAAAACCTAATATGGGAATTTAGCATTAGCTGTCATTAAATCCTAGCTTTCCCATCAACAATCACACTTTTACCAAGATATCTGGTACCTAAATGTACTGGGTTTGTCTCACTGGCTACATCTATTGGTCGAAAGGAAAGAGCGAAGGAAAATTAAAAAGAAATAAATAAATAAATAAGGAAATAAGAAAGAACAAGCAAACAATAAACTCCAACTTAGCAGCCACATTGGAAACTTTGGCCACATGGACAATTCCATGTATCCAATTTTTTGACATGTGGCAGCCATTAATCACATCAACGGCAGTCACTAAAGTCCTTCATTAGTTTGCCTTCATTCATCAAATTTGGTAAGCTGATATCCCAAATTTGTTTGCAAATTTTATAAAGGTTAAATTCAAATGTGGATATTTAGCCTGGAAAAAATAAAGCAAAAATTGTGATTGCTTAAAGTGGATGAAAACCAAGTTTAATAGCATGCATAAACTCTATGTATGACTCATCAAAGGCAACAATTCAGAAGAATCTTGATTCTAATCCATTCATCAAGACAGCCATAGTTCACTTCAAACCAAAATTTTCAAGTTTCAGTACAAACCCATGGGCACACATGAGTGGGTCTTCAAAAGAAGCATCCACATGATATATTTCGAAGTCGCATGATGTGGCACAAGATCCATACCTGAACCGATCCATCAAAAAATTGTCATAAGCACTATGATGTCATTATTGAGTATTTGACAAGAAAAAGTTTGCAAATCAAATGAGAGCCAACACAGAAACCCAAAACAATAAAACTGCTGTATCTTTGAGAATTTACAATTTGTTGGGAAGTGAATCTCATGTAAACTGCATTAATATGTTTCATGAAAATTAAACATTTGCAAGAAAATATTCGTACAAATTGTTCAAAATTCAGCTGATGGCATATGAGTTGACTGTTAAGCAAACAAGCCTCCACCAGTGCAGCAGTAACAGCCAGATGCCTTATCTCTATATCCAACACAATTTTGAGCCTTCAGCTAGATGTTTCAATTTGCATAAGCCGCTAATCATTGTATAAGGTGCTCTGGCAGCAATGAACCAATAGCATGCAGTGGAAACTAAAGTAAATAAGCACAAGGTCACATACTTCCATTTCAGCATGGTCATGCCATTCACCCATAAATGGCTACAAAAATGTATTATTTGGCAAGAGAATTCATAAAATCGAATGAAAAGTGACATGTTATAAGGGACAAACAAGCATTCTTATAAACGAATTTGTATATTATCGAATCAATCAATCCCACAACTCAAGCCACAAGCCCATAAGAAACTTATCCACAACCCACTTATTCATTAAAACAATAACATTATTGCCATGATTAGCTTCAATGTCCAGGTCCTTCTATTTGTAATAAAAGCTTTACAACATGTACACTGCTGACAACAATTAAGAAGTCAGATTGGAAGTTAAACAACAAAACATGATTTGCAAGAAAACTTGGTAGACCTTTATCCAGTCAGCTACATATGACAAGGATTCCTACCTTAACTGGCAGTGAACAAACATGACTTGAAGATGAATATTAACTTTAACCCAATGATAGATGTTTGCTTCGAACTTAACTATTGTGTTGTGAGACAGTTTTTTAGTGACATAAAGTCAGAAATGAAAAGCAAACTAGATAACATTCTACGCCAAAAAAAGTCAGACAACCTCAATCCTCAAAATAAAGATTATAATATTCCTTTGCTTGTTTCCCTTTCTCTCAATATCTTTTGTTTACTGATACCTATACACTGAACACATACATATAACAGAAAGCTGCAATGGTAAAGGAACAGAGAGAATAGAACTGACAAGTTAAGAAGGTGAGGCATTATATAATCAGAAAGACGCTTCATTTTCATTGAATCAGAGTCACATGCTTCCTTTCCCACACATTCTGCTTCTCTCATGGAATCCCTTTTGTCTTAATCACCAAAGAAACCCACAATGCAGATGTCAGGGAACAGAAGAAAGGACAAACAATCAAGACCATTCGTTAATTCTTTAAAAGAAAAAGAAAAGCGAAACGAAAGAGAAAGATGGACAACAAATGAGCAACAAGAGAAAAGAGAAACCTTCTAGCTTTGAGTAATCCACTTTCTCCATGGAAAATTCTGAAATTTTCTTGGCAGCCAAACCGCAAGTGGAGAGTTGAGAAGGAAATTTGGAGAAGTTGTGAGGACGAAGAGCGAGGGTCATGGTTTCAAACACAGCCACGCGGCAGCAGCTTGTCCATTAGCAGGTTTTATAGCGACACAGAGGCGGACTTGTTCGCTGAGTTATTTGCTGACTTGTATGTTTTATTTCTTGGATCGGGTCCCACCCAGTAATTTTCCATGCTAATTATTTGTTTTTTTTAAATCTTAACGCCGTTAGCTTAAGACTTTTTACCGTTATCTGTTTTATTTGTTGCTCAAGATCACAAGCCGCTATTCCTTTGCTGAGAAATTAACCTAAGTGCAAGCTATGCAAGAGGTCACTGCTGTAGCAATTGGTTCACAGCGTTGGAAGTCATTTCTAGGCTTGTAGATGTCTAAAAAGGTGAGTGTCATTGTCACGGTCCGAGTGTTCAATCAAGCAGGCCAGTAGCTCAAACAGGCCAATAAGCTAAGTAGGCCAGCAACCCAAGCACACCAACAGTGTAGGCAGGCCAGTAACCCAAGCATGCTAACAACGCAAGCAAACAAACAACCCATGTAGTCTACCCATTGGCTCAATAGACAGGAGGCCAGCTCATTTGCGCACCCTTTTGAAAATGTGGATAGACTGATGTAACTTTAAATTCAAGTGTAAATAAAGTGAACGTTCAAATTTGAATGTTTTAATCATTTATTTTAAATTTTAATTATAGATAAAAAAGATAATGGGGTTAGCTATGTCTATAAATACACCCTCTTATGTTCATTTGTAAAGCATGTTAAGTTTGAGAATAATAACTTATTCTTCTCAAGCTTTTTTCTCTTCTTTATGTATTATTGGTATCGAAATTGACTTAAGCTTAACTTGAAGTGTATTTCAAAGTTCAAATTTACAAGAAGTTGAGCTAAAATTTAGACATATGATAGTTGGTATTAGAGCAAGTCGATTAGTGGAAGAGAGAAATGGCTTCAACAGTTGACCAGTCCTCACCCACCTAGGAGATAAGGGAGACTCAAGTGCTACCAAGTGAGGTAAATCAAATTTGAAGGTATGTTGTCTACTTTAAATGGTTGAATGATGAAGGTAAATGGGTTCAAGGACTAGTCGAAGACATGTTGATGAACCAATGAAATGCCATGCTAGAGGTATTGATCTAGGCATTCAGGAACAAGGTAAATGGGCTTAGGGACGAGCTCACTACACTCAAGACAACTAGAAAAGGTGGTGTGCTTACTATCCAAATGGGGACTCAATAAAAGGTGCCCAAACCCAAAGAGTTTCGAGGCTTAAGAAGGTTAAAGAGGTTAATAATTTCTTATGGGGTTTGGAGCATTATTTTCGAGACATGAGGATCATGGAGGATGCCATTCACATCAACACTACCACAATATATCTAATGGACAAAGCTTTTCTCTAATGGAGGTGTTGATACAATGACAAGCTTAAAGGAGTGATCATCAACACTTGGTGATCATTGACACTTAGGAAGCATTCTAAAAGAAGCTTCGATAATAATTCTCTCCCGAATATGCCAAGGACAAAGCAAAGGCGAAGTTACGTAGGCTAGTACCAAAAGGGGAAATGTGTGAGTACGTGAAGGAATTTTTTGATTTTGTATTGCAAGTAAGGGACTTGAGTGATTAAGAAGCCTTGTTTACATCTATGGATGGGTTGAAGTCATGGGCAAAGCAAGGGCTTTAAGTTGACATATGTAAAACCTCACATGAGCCATAACAGTGGCCAAGGGTCTAATTAAGGTTTGCCCATCTCAACCTAAAGAGAAGTTTGACAATAAAGGAAAGAAACATAATGAGTCAAAAGAAAAGGTTGAGCAAAAGCCAACACATCAATAGGTTAAGGCAATTGTCAAGGGAAAGGGCAAAGAAAGGAAGCTCACCAAATGTTTCTTTTATTGAGATCACACTAGACGAGGGACTGCCCCAAGGGTAATGAAAATCCTTTCTTTTATCCTTGTAACTCCATTAAATAAAAAAGGAATAATGCTTTTATAAAATTCTTGAGTTATTCAAGAAAATTCAAATAATCCATATTCTTTTATTATGTTCGATTGAATTCCTGTACTACTATTTTTGATCAAATAGATACTTATGACTAATGACTGACTAATTGTTATCAATAATAAAATCAATTGTCATTTTTATGTCATATGATGTTAACATGGAAGGTGAAAAATATCATATAACCATGTAATAATACTGTATCAACATATCACGTCGTTATCTACTATGGCATGTTAACATGCCACATCAGTGGGAAAAATTCCTATAAATATTACATGCGAGAAAAATTCAAGGTGCTTCAACAATGCCAAGATTGAGTTAGATATATTTTATTAATATATTAAATAGATAGATGAATATATCTCTTAAGACATGTGTGTCGAGGGCTCTCCTAAGAAAAATTTGTCACCAACAATTCTTGATGATCGATCTTGCAAAAAAGTTCGATTACATGAGAATTCTAGTTCTAATGTGGCCTTAATAAGGGATTCGATGGTTGTGTACAACAACCCTTTATTCAAAGACATTTTAATGCATTCAGATGGTGATGATTAATCATTAGACGAGAACATGGATTCTGAAGATGGGTCAAGGGATAAGACTAGTAATTTTAATGATAGTGATTTGGAAAGTTCCAAGAATGAAGTAAATAAGCTAGATGGCTTTTTATTTGATACGATGGATGGTATTTCGTCGATCAAAATATCAAAGTGAAAATAAGAAGAACTAGCTAAAATACGTAGAAATCTGTGATTGTAAGACTTATAGGTCGTACCATTGTATACAAAACTTCATGCGAAAAACTTGTAATTTTATAGGCACCAAAAGGAAATTACAATGTGGTAGATCTTGATGATGAGATTTTCTACTGAAATTTATCTTAATGCACTTCTTGAAGGCCCTTAGGTAATATAGGGTCATTACTTAACATTGAATCCTTGGACTCCGTCTTTTTCTTGAAGGACTCAAGATTTAAAGACTGTGGCTGCCTAGGTTCATTTCCCTAGTGTGCCTCTACATCTATACCGTGAATTAGTCTTGAGACAAGCTACATCTCTACTTGGGCATCTAATTAAGATTGATTACTGTTAGCTTTATAATTGATCCTTTCTTTTAATATGACAAAAGCTAATTATCAAAATTTTAAATGCCTAATGCATTTGGACTTTAAAGTAAACCAATGACTTTGATTAGCAAATAGGTTAAGTAGTTAAGTTCAATATTTATTAAGAGGTTAATACTAACTTGAAGTATCAAGACCTAAAGAGAGGATATTGAGATTGAGATTAGTTTGTTTATGTATGTCTCAAGAAACAGCCAAAAGAAGAAGGTGTATTAAGACTAGTTTGAACGGTATTCGACATTCCACTCAAGAAGAGTTTTATTTCCAAAGAACAAATATTGAAGTATTGAGGAAAAAAGCATCAAGTATTGAGACAACTTTTCAGTAGTGCAGAATTCTAGAAAGCAAGGATTTGTGTGTTGAGACACACTTTTAGAATTTTGATACCTTACCTTCAAACTTCAGATTCCAAAAAAAAAGTCTAAATGTATCGCGAAGGAAGATTTACAATATCAAAACAACACCTTCAGAGAGTGAACAACAAAAATGAAGTGCCTATATATCGAGGCACACTCCATCAATATCGAGATCAGAACTTCAAGATTCAAAATTCAAAATCATCAAGTAAATCATTATCAAGATCAGTTTGCAAGAGTATCAAGATGACATCTCATGAGATGAATTCCAGAAAGCAAACTGAAATGTATCGAGACTTAGGGAATATGTATCGAGACAATGCTTAGTCAAAATTGTGCATGGAAGATAAAAGTATTAAGAAAGGCATCTGAAGTATCGAGCTATCAGCAAGCCAAGAACTTAAAGTATTGAGACCTAGTTCGCACATATTGAAACATCCTTTCAGATAAGCTAGAAAAAGATAAGGATAACGGCCAAAATTTTGCAATTCAAAAGCCTAATGGCTAGTTTAAGATCTCTAAGTATAAAAGGAATGTTGAAACTCCTTTATGAGTTGAGAGAGTACATTGAGAAGAAATTCTAGGCAAAAGTGAATCCTTTAAGAGAAAATTCCTCAGTCTCACTCTTTACACTCAATGTTCTCATCCTTGTTAATTATTGAGCTAAACTCCAACCCTTTCATCAAGACTTCAAAATCCTCTCTCCAATAGTCATTGTTGTATTCTACCTATTCAGAGGCAAACTCCTTGAGCATCACTTGCATTTTTTGTAATCTCTTGCAAAGGTTATACCTTACCCTTGAAAAAGTAGAGAGCTTAAAAGTGGTTATACCTTAACCCTTGAAGAGGTAGTTGTATAGGTTCTACTTGATCCTTCAAAATGCAAGTGATAAGTTCTACTTGATCCTTGAAAAAGCATGTGATAGGTTCGATTTGATCCTTGAAAAGCAAGTGTAAAGGTTGTGCTTGAACCCGTGAAAAAGCTCTTTGTATTGGTTATACTTCAGCCTTGAAAAAGTATTTGAGTTAGCGGATTTCTAACTCTTCAGTGAGTTGAGGGAGAGAACGTAGGCATCAAGGCTGAACTTCTATAAATCTCTTGTGTCTTTTGTGCTTGCTTGATTTTTTTATTTGTGTTCTTACTTGCTTATCATTTCAAAGCTTTCAAACATAGGTCACTAAAAAACTCTTTTTGCTTGATTTCTAAAGGTTTTTTGTTTTTTATTTTCAAAAGAATTTTTAATTTGCACAAAAAAAGGGATTTTTCAAAGAGATTTCAAAATACTTAATTTACCCCTTCTTGAGTTTATTCCTTTGAACTTAACGATTTTAACAATTACAATACAAGAAAAGAAAAAAGTGGGAAATTTGCTTGTATATTAATTGAACTTGATATTTCTAAATCACTTTTGCCCAAGTTCTTTCTCAATGAACAACCACAACCATTTGAATATCAGGGGCTTCCCTGTGTTTGCTTCACATGTGGAATTTATGGGCATCCAAAAAAAGTTTGCACCACTAAACCTCAAACACCAATTAAAGTTAAAGAGGGAGGAGAACAAATAGCAATGCCATGTAGGAAGAATCACCGTTTGTGCATAGATGTTATTTACTAGTAAAAAATTGCATGGAAGGGAAACCAAACAAGGCACTGATTGGAATTCAAATTTTGGAATGCAATCTCACCAAGCATCTCAATATATAGTTTTACTAGATGAAAATGGGACTGAAATTGAGACTACGAGAAAAGTAGACTTAGTTGGAAAATCTACCTTCCATGGAGAGAATTCTTCTACCAAGACTAATCATAAAAAGACTAGAAAGGAAATCTTAATCAGCATGGGAAATCTTGTTGCTTTGAAATGTTTCACGTAAAAAAAGGGTCATTTATTGACAAAGATAAACAAGTGGGGAATGCCTCCAAGGGCTTCAATGTTGGAATTATAGATAAACCCATAGATAATGATCTTTGGTCAGCATTGGAGTTTAAAGCTAAAGGAAAAAGTGTTTACTCAGACGTGGGGTGAAATAAGAATCAGATCTAAAACCCATACAAAATAAGGTCTCTAAGGAGGTAAGTCTTGACATTATTGAAAAGTTAAGTGAGCTCTTTCCCCAAAGGTCAAACAATAGAAAACGTTGATCATATCCGAACCCATGCAACTTATTCAAGATGAAAATGCTTTGTCATAGATAGTAACATTGAACTTTTCAAAACTATTGAACTCTTCAAAACATTCTGCAATCAAGATAGCTCACCCTTTGAATGTGAAACCCACCGTCTTCTTTACGAAGTCAGACATCACGTCTTGCTGCTAAGAAAATGGGAAGCGTTGTCATTCATTGAAATAAAAGAAAATCTCTAGATAAAAAGGGGGTAGTTCGAATTGGTCGTGTGGTGATTAAAAAAAAGTCTAAATTGAAATCCTCAATTTCATTTTATTGGTTAAAAATGGGTCGAAACTAGGGACTATTTCTTTAGGAACTAAGGTCAAGTTGGCCGTTGTCTCTAGGTGAAATCCTAGTTTTAAGATAAATCTGATGACTGATGGGATAAAGAAATCCAAGTAAGTTTCTTATGTTCTTTCTTTGTTATTTATTTTTCAAGGATTTTAGATTATTTGTTTATAATTATCAAGGAGCTGGTGGTAAGAATTTTGTCAGAACAATGAAAGATTTTGTTTGTCAATATCAACTCAAGGTGTTGGTTTTAGTTGAACCTTATATTAGTGAGGGTTTTCACAAATAAAGCTATTGGGAATCTTGGGTTTGATGGATCTCATTGACTAGAAGCTTTAGAATTTTCTAGTAGCATTTAGGTTTTATGGAAAGAGGTATTCACATCTCAATTATCCGCAACCACTTTTAGTGTTTGTATATCTTTATCCATCATTCGTTTGTTTCCACTTATGGTTCGTTTGGTAACCATAAAATAAGTTACTGAGGAAAAATATTTTCTATGTAAAATATTTTATAGGAAAATTTAATATTTTCTATTATTTGTATAAACTATCAAAAACATTTTTCATTGTTTGGAAAATATTTTCCTCCATCACTAAAATTATAAAAATTATATAAGAACCAATTTTCTAACATTTTTAGAGGTTTGAAAATATTAATATTCATTAATTGTACATAACATCTAAAATTTAATTTTCAACATAAACTATGATATAATAATAAAATACCTAAAAATCTATACATCAATCAAAATTAATAATCCTACATAATAAAAACATTCTACATTAATAATAAAACATATCATTTATTATCTTACAAATTCATACTGCATATATAATTAAAAACATCTAGAAAATATCCAACACACATCCTGCAAATCAGAAAATCTAATTGTTAGCCCCACAAAACATGAAATTGTCTAGCCAAGCTCTTTTTAAATTGTTGCTCTTGACCATGAATGCCCTTGCTTGGTTCTTATGCTCCATTAAATAATCCAATATAGAGATAAAAAAGTGCTCATCATACCCATCCATACTTATCACTTGAGCATAAAGAAAACTATCATCAATTTTATAATCACTTAACCTTTTGGATAGCAAATGCAATCTCTCCCAAGTTTTCTGACATGAATATTATGTTGTCATCTTCAAAAGACTAACTACGCTATCTTTTGCGTCTAGATTGTGACAATGAAGTTCCCATTGATGAAAATGATTGGCTCTCTCTCATCTTCTTATCAACAACCTTGTCCAAGTCTATTGGCATTGCATCAGCTTTGGTATTAGTCTGAAAATCTATATCAGCAAATGATTTGGCCAAGTTCCCAGTTGCCATATCTTTTCCAACAACTAATGCCATTTCATTAAACATGTCAATCTTCTTGTTGATGAATGGTTCATGTTTAGGATGTTCTTGCAATTATATTAAAAAAAGGAATTAACTTTCTAATATACAATATGAAAAGTGTATGATAAAACTTAAATAAAAAATTAAGAAAAATATATACAAATCGTGACTTAATCCTTATACACCTATCTGTTTGTAGTGATCATCTTGAGGTTGCCATCCCAAACAAATCCACTATTGGCTAAAATTTTTTGAATAGTATTCTTTGTATTTTTCACTATCTTAAGATGATTCTCCAATTGGTTTGTCTCACATTGGACATTAAAATTTTCATTTATAGCTTGCACTACTCAAGTGTATGAGGACGCATTAATGACATTGGAAGGCTTATTTCCTTTTAAGCCTCATCAGCAAGGATCTCAGGTAACATATGCTCCATAGTTTTTATCCACCGAAATTACTTTGGGTTTAGCATCTCTACCATAATGAATTTTATTAAAAACAAATAAGTCACAAAAAATACAATAAATAATCATACATAAACATATATGCTAAACCAATAATAAAGATAAAAGTACATAAAATGTTAACAACAACTTAAATGTTCAATTCAACAATTTCAAACAAGTCAAAACGTACATAATATAAACCTTTGCAACATATCAATGTTCAAAACATAAAATAGAAAACAGAAATCAAAATAAAAATTACATTCTCCTAGCCCCATAATCAATCCACATAGCATATGAAATTTCATCTCTTTTGGTCATCCATTCTCTAGTTACTTCTCTTTCTTCACAAGCTGTTAGAACAATTCTTATCCTTTCAAACTCTATGTCATCTAATGATAATTGATTAAGTAAGTTACTAGGATCAACTCCATTATGTGGTTATGGAGGACACAATAACATAAAATGATATCTACTTGTGTGTCATAATTCCAAAATGGTTCAAAATCTAACACAAGAAAACATTTCTTCAAAATCTCAAATACTTGTTCAACAGTTGTTTGCAATGACGAATGGTGAAGATTAAAAAGTTCCTTTTTATTTTTAGGACAAACATTACTAAACTCTTTCAAATGTTATTGAACACCTTTATATGGACTTATAATTTCATTTTGAATGCCATATCTAATATCAGCAAGATAATATTTGCTTACAAGTTTACAAATATTATATTATTGCTAAATAAATTAGTTATCAAATAAATGATAATTTTTAAATTTTTAAAGTTCATTATTTAACCTTTCAGAATTCTAAATCCTCTTGGCTTGAAAGTGCATTGCTCAAAATGCGAGAATCATGTGCATTGCCTTCCTAACCAGCAAGTGCAAAGGTAAATTTCAAGTTAAAATTGATTGTAGCTAATCATTTTGTTTGGTTCCCCTTTTTCAACCATAAAATCTTCCTTGAATCTCAAATGGCACAAAAGCACGAACATGAGTGTCATTTAATGCTCCCACACAATCCTATTATTATTGTACAATTTAATTATAAATCTTTTTTATAAAAATAAAAAAGAAAAAAATAACTAACTAACATTAATTTGTACCTTAACGTATGGATAAAATCTGTGATTATTCCTTTTCTCAAATAAAGTGGAATCATCTGACAGCCTTATCATATCCTTATGTAATTTCAATTTTGCTTTCAAGATAATTCTAAAGTATCGATAAATTGTCTCAATTGATCTAAAATATCTTGATCCAATCACTCGCAACCTTACATTATGATCAATTATATGCAAAAATATAATCACTTGTTCTCCTATAGACACATATCTACTTAATTGTAACAAATTGCTCCTATTAAGAATGTCACACAACTTAAAAAATGCTAGTGGTCTTATCCTAATTTGGTTCATACAATGGAGATCACCTCTATATAAAATACCATTAATGTATAGCTCTCTCTCTTGATCTTGATTGACACTAGGCTCACTAGGTATATAGTTCTTAGATATATATCTTTCAATTGAAACAACTCCAAAAGCTAGTACTGATGTAGCTACACCTATATCTACTGCGTACAAAGATTTTTTTATCCATCTACAAGACATAAATACAATATCACACAACACACACACACACACACACACACACACACACACACACACATATATATATATATATATATATATATATATATGTTTAAAGAAATTGCCAAATAGAGCTGCTGGAAATTACACCACAAAACAAGGGACAAGAAGGAATAACAACTTAGCAAAGACAAACCAAATTAAGATCTACAAAGGCTTGAACTCATACTGGTCATTAGTACTTAATTTTCCCCTTTAAACCAATGCTTTTTGATGCATAAATTGAAAACATTAGGATGAAGTAGCTCTATAGGCTATTTATCTCCATGAATACAAAATAAACTCTTAATGACATGAAAATGAAAGTGGTTCAAGAATCTAGACAAAATCAAGAAACAGAGAGAGAGATCATACAACCATTCAATTTCTAATATTAATTAGAACCAAGATGCACTGCCAGTATATAGATCACTCAGCATTCACTCACAGCATAGACTCAAGTTACATACTATTTCAACCATTTCAAACATACTGACCACATTTAATAGGTAATACATCAGAATAACTTTTGAATGCATATTGAGTTTTTATAAATAAAAACAAAAACAAAACAATACAAAAGAGAGAAACACAAGGTGGCAGGGTGTGACAGAATGCAAAGCCAGATAAGATGATAAGAAAATTCTTAGGAAAATAAGGACATGTAAAAAGTTACTTATCTTTATTTCAAGTGGATATATTTCTCATATTGCATCATGGTGCAAAGTAAAAGATAAGGATTCTCATATCAAAATTACCAAATGCAGCTAAAACTATGGGTGGAGGGGGGGAACTACTTGATAAATATTGAAATAACATAACTTCGTAATAAATATTCAAAGAATATGAGAGAGAGAGGGATATAGAAAACTAGTCCTGGATCATGCATACACCAATAATAGACTAGTCCTGGATCATGCATACTTTCTCAAACAATTACCCTCAAGTATTGTTAATGTGAGACCTAGATCTTTATAGACTCATAACTAGGTGTAGATGCGATAATACAAGCTAGGGGTAATTTCGTCATTTCTTTAGTGAGCCCTTAGAAGTAGACTTTCAAACAATATTGAGGCCTAAGTAGGCCTAAGGCATAGATGAATGATGAAAATAAGGGTAAAATGACGAAAGAAATAAAAATAATGATGATTTCCAAGGTAAGGGCAAAATGGTCATTTTTCATCTTGGGTCAAAATTTTAAATTTTCGTAAACCCGAGTATTTTTAGACTATTATGGACCTGGTCTTAGTGTCAAAAGAGTAAAAAGATTGCATAAAGGATTAAAGAAGAACAAGCTAACTTGCTAAGGGCATTTTTGTAATTTAAGTGGAGTTGGATAAGCTTAAGCTAAAAATATCATTCTTTCCAGTAGCTTCTTCTTCTTCTTCCTTCCATCTCACGTTTGTTTCCCCCGCCATGGAAGCTTGTTATGAAACCTCCATAACCTCTCTCAAGATAGCTCCAATCTTTATACTTTTGTGCATTGTTGCATAGAACGCTTGTGCTCTTTCACTCTCTCACTTTAAAACCCTTGAAAAATCTTACTTCCATACTTTCTCTCACTAGTTATGTCACGATCCGATTTCCAAGACGTGACCGACGCATGGACTCAATGGACGTAGTCCACTAAGCCCAAGCAAGCCTATTTACGTAATCCTGCTCATGATTCCATCAATTATTCTTAAAGTCACCTTTCATACTTCCAATCTATAAGTACCTAATTAATATGCTGTAGTAATCAAAAACTGCATTTCACATTACCCAAATAATGTTAACCATTGCCAACTAGTGGTGGCATTACCCGTCACAGTATACGTACATTGTCTAAGACACATATCTTAATGCTTTACATCACATGAACGTATTCATAAACAAAATGATTCTTGACTTCCAGCGGAATGACCAAGGTGAAGGGACAGCTATTGAATGCTAACATACCTACCAATAAAGACGAAACTATGTGGACACCTCGATCTAGGTTCCAATTGCCTCCTGATCTAAAAACATGAAGTTGAAAACAGTAAGTACAAACTTAGTGAGTGAACATAAGAAGGGAACAAGCAACAACAAGGAAAGTTGATAATCATGATGCACTTATTCGAAAATAATGCAACTTAGTTCAAGTTCTTATTAAAATCCCTCCATTTAAACCCTTGGTTATTAAATCATTTAATGATGAAGAAACCGTATTCAGCATGAAATTGGAAAGAAGGGAAATTTCCAACAATTATCCAAGTAAGGCAGTATAAACAAAGTGTTTTTCGTTGCCATAAAATCAATTTGCAAATAAATGTCAAATTTTTAAGATTCATCATGTGCATCTAACCCAGCTCATGTGCATCCCACCACATCGTGCACATAGCCAGACATCCCATCTCACTCATCTCATGTACATCCCACCCCGTCGTGCACATAGCTGGACAGTATCACCATCCATCTCCTTCATCACTGTCATCACTAGCAAGTGCACACTCACCCCGCACATGCATAGTTGCATTTGTCATATAATGGTACCATTTATGACATAGTATACATATATACATCAACATCATACAAAAACATGTGGATTCATCCTTTTACACATTTCACATTTCACAACATCAAACATTTTATCAAGGGCTTCTTCCCAGGTAATCTTAAAGCAAAAACCGATAAGATTCCCAAATGATTCTTTGAAACATGTAAACATTTTCTCAAAATATTTTGAAATGCAAGTTCACTCACCAATATTTATTAAATCCTTACTCAATTCCACTTCCTCTAATGGTCCAAATGGGGCGGTGGAGCTTCGTTGGAACCTATCATGATAATAGCATCACAATTAACTCAATTCACATAAATATGGTTCTAGAAGCTATCTCCTAAATCATGTTCTGCTAGTTATTCCTAACTAGTTTCCAATTACCATTAAGTGGCTATCTATTTTCACTACTCTAATCGCACTAAAACAAATAAATCCTTAACTACAAAACACTCACAAATCTAACCACCAGCTATCCTCAACAACTAAAAATATCAACTCAATTTCAATACTCACCTTGCTAGCTTGGTAATTGAATTCCCTTTCAAAAGCTTTTAATTTCTTGTGAAAAATCTCCATCTCTCTCTCTCTAGAATGTCCAACTAGTGAAAGAAAGTATTAGGGAAAGGCTTTTGAGGGTTTTATGGTGAAAAAGTAAAAGAGCACAAAGAACTTTATGAAATGGTGCTCAAAAACATGAAAATCGAGGTTAACTTGAGAAAATCTATGGAAGTTTCAAAGCAAGCTTCGATGGAAAGTGAGAAAACATGAGAAAGGAAGAAGAAGAAGAAGAATAAGAATAAGAAGAAGTGCTAAAAATTTTAAGAAGATGCTGGAAGAATGGGATTTTAATAGTTAAAGCTTATCTAAATCTTTATGCAATTACAATAATGCCCTTAACAAAGCCACTTGTCTTCCTCCTTTTCTTGTGCAATCTTTTACACTTTTGACATTGGAAAAGGTCCAAAATCCTCTAAAAGAGGTCCCTTAAGTTGCTTCCAAGAGTCCTAGCTTCAAAAATCCCCTAAACTTATTATTTATGGAAATTACGATGAGGGCCGCGGTTCTCAATTTCAAACACTGCGGTGCCTAAACGTTCTATCTGAATCTGTTCTCCTAGCGCAGTACTTCCACTTCGATGAAGATTTTGACCACTTTCCCATCAGAACGGGGCAAAGTGGTAAACATCAAAGTTGTATCCCTGCCTCTTAGATTTCTAATGGTTCAAATATCATGTCATTTAGACTTCTGTAGTGGTAGATATGCTTGAAAAACAGAAACATATGCAAATAAAGCAACAGCCCACTATGCACCTTTCTTTACCAATTGAAATAATTTTTTTAATCCTACTCTTATAATGACATAAAATAATTATAAGTAACATATAACTAGCATCATTAGCTCAAATTAAAAGTTTAACATAAGTTCTACCTCTAGTTACGCATCTATGAAGATCGAGGTTTCACATTCTCCCCCACTAAAAGAAATTCAGTCCTCGAATTTAAATCGAACTATAAGGCAACGTACTTCTACATATTAAAGAGGTGTGGATACTTTATTCGCATCTCGTCCTTAGTTTCCCACGTTACCTCTTCACTGGTGTGGTTTTGCCATAACACTTTAACTGAGGCTACATTATTTGAACGGAGCCTTTTGACTTGTCAATCAAGGAGAGCTACCGGTTGCTCCTCATAGGTCAAATCATCTTTTAGTTGGATGGTTTCATACCGTATTACATGAGATGGATATGGGTTATACTTCCTAAGCATTGACACATGAAACACGGGGTGAATATTTGAAAGGTCTGGCGGTAATGCCAAGTGATATGCCATTGCTCTAACCTTTTCCAAAATCTCGAAAGGTCCTATATACCAAGGGCTCAATTTTCCCTTCTTGCCAAACCTCATTACCCTTTTTGTTAGTGAGACCTTCAAAAATACATGATCCCCCACTTGAAACTCCAAGTTCCTTCGTCTGTTATCAGCATATGACTTTTGTCTACTTTGTGCTGAGAACATCCTTTGATGAATCATACATATTTTCTCAATGGCGTAATGTACCAACTTAGGCCCCAAGAGTTTCCTTTCTCCCACCTCTAGCCATCCAATGGGTAACCTGCACCTCCGTCCATATAATGCTTCATATGGTGCCATTGGGATGCTAGCTTAGAAACTGTTGTTGTAGGCAAACTCCACTAAGGGCAGATATCGATCCCACCTGACCCCAAGGTCTATTACACAGGCCCTCAACATATCTTCTAATATTTGTATTGTCTGTTCAGACTGTCCATCAGTCTGAGGGTGGAAAGCTGTGCTAAAATCCAACTTAGTGCCCAACGCTTCTTGTAACTTTTTCCAGAACCTACTGGTGAATTGTGCCCCCCTGTCAGATACTATAGAAATAGGAATGCCATGCAACCATATTACCTCATTTACATAAAGTTAGGCATATTGGGCGGCCCCGTATGTAGTTTTAACCAGAAAAAAATGAGTTGATTTCGTTAACTGGTCTACTATGACCCAAATCGAGTTATAGCCCTCACTAGCTAGAGGCAAACCCCGTTACAAAATCCATTGCAATATGCTCCCATTTCCATTCGGGCACTGGTAATGGCTGTAGTAGCCCTGTAGGCCTTTTATGCTCTACTTTAACTTGTTGACAAACCAAGCACTTGGAGACGAACTCAGCTACATCTTTCTTAAGTCTTTCCCACCAATATACCTCTTTCAAATCTTGATACATCTTTGTAACCCCTAGATGTACCACATAGGCTGCCATGTGTGCTTCTTCCAATATTTCTCTTCTCAATCCATCACTATCGGGCACATAAAGTTTGGTTCCATACCTTAATACTCCATCTATGCCTTTAGTAAACATATTTCCTTTCCTTCCTTGAGGTCCTCTAAGGCCTTAGTTATGAACTCATCTTTACTTTGTGCTTCCTTAATCCGGTCTATTAAGATAGGCATCACTCTAAAATGTGCTAGCAATGCATTTGCCTTCGAAACTTCCAAATGCACACCCATGTCTCCCAAGCTATGCAACTCCCTAATCAAGGATCTCCTATCTGTGGAGATATGTGCCAAGCTCCCCATCAATTTCTGACTCAAGGCATCCGCTACTACATTTGCCTTACCGGGATGATAAAGAATAGTACAATCATAATCCTTTAGCAACTCCATCCACCTACATTGTCGCAAGTTAAGATCCCTCTGCTGAAATATATACTTCAAGCTTTTGTGATCTGTATATATCTCACAAGTTTCACCATACAAGTAATGTCTCCAAATCTTTAAGGCAAACACGATTGCTACCATCTCCAAATCGTGTGCGGGGTAATTCTGTTCATGGCTTTTAAGTTACCTTGATGCATACGCAATCACCTTCCCATGCTGCATTAATACACCCCCTAAACCAACCCGCGATGCATCATAGAATACCATGTAACCCCTTGTGCTTTACGGTAGGCTTAATACTGAAGCTGCTGTGAGACATGCCTTAAGCTTCTCAAAGCTATCCTCACAAGCATCAGACCACTCAAATTTTGTATCTTTACATGTTAGCTTAGTCAGAGGGGTGACTATTTTCTAAAAGTCCTTCACAAAACGATGATAATAGCTAGCCAAACCCAAAAAGCTTCTATTTTTTATAACTGATGTTGGCCTTAGCCACTTTTCCACTGCCTCAACTTTCTTTGGATCGACTTGTACCCCTTCCTTGGAAACCACATGTCCTAAGAATGTAACACTTTCAAGCCAGAACTCACACTTGGAGAACTTGGCATACAATCGATGTTCTTTCAAAGGTTGGAGCATTATCTTAAGATGCTGCTCGTGCTCCTCCCTACTCCTCGAGTAGATCAAGATGTCATTAATAAACACCACCATGAACTTGTCTATATAGGAATTGAACACTCAGTTCATCAAATCCATAAAGGCCGCAAGGGCATTCGTGAGCCTGAATGACATCACCAAAAACTCATAGTGCCTATATCTTGTTCGAAATGCAGTCTTGGGTATATCTTCATTTTGGATCCTCAATTGATGGTACCCAGATCACAAATCTATCTTAGAGAAACATTGTGCTCCTTATAGTTGATCAAATAAATCATTTATTCTTGGAAGAGGATACTTTTTCTTCACTGTCACCTTATTAAGCTGTTCGTAGTCAATGCACAATTTAAGTGACCCATCTTTCTTCTTTAGAAATAGCACTAGTGCTTCCCATGGTAAGACTCTTGGACGGATGAAGCCTTTATCCAAAAAATCTTCTAACTGATCCTTAAGCTCTTCAAGCTCCGTAGGTGCCATTCTATATGGGGGTATGGATATAGGTTTAGTGTCAGGAATCAAATCTATGCAAAACTCAATCTCTCGTTCGGGAGGCAAACTTGGTAGTTCTTCAGGAAATACATCCATGAACTCATTCACCACCGACACTTAGCTTATATCTCCAACCTTTGCTTGAGTATCCTTTGTAACAACCAAGTAACCTAAACAACCCTGTCGTAATAACCTTCGGGTAGACATGACCGATATCAAATTGGTTGGAGCATTGGTTCTATCCCCATGAATACTAAATGGTGGCTCATATGGGAAATCAAATCTAACCAATTAATGGTAACAGTCCACACTGGCATGGCAGGGTGATAGCCAATCCATCCCCAAAATCACGTCAAAATCTAAGGTGTCTAACACCACTAAACTCACTAAAGTATCCTTGTCCTTGACTCGAACTACACAGGACTCATATTCCCATTCAGTCACAAATACCTCCTTTAAAGGAGTAGACACCACTAATTGTTCTTCTCTCCTAACACGGTCTTTACCCAAATGAGATGCAAAGCATTGAGAAATAAAGAATGGGTAGCACTAGGATCAAACAATACTTGAGCATTCATATTACAAATTGAGAGAATACCTGATACCACTGCGTTGGATGTTTGGGCCTCTAGCGATGTTAAAGCAAACACCCTTGCTTGACCCCTAATGGTGAAACTCTGACGTCCAGACCCATAAGGCCTGCCTTGAGAGGAAGTAATAGCACCTCTACCTTTTGATCCACTAGCCTCCCGATTAGATGAGGTAGCTATTGAAGGAATAGACGAAGCTGGCTGAGTGGAGCCGCGAGCAGAACCTTATGATTGATGAGCCATTAGGCAATCCTTCCTAATATGTCTAGCTTAACCACATCCATAACAAACTCTTATAGTACGTAAGCATCGTCCACTATGTCGTCTCCCACAAGTATCACAAGAGTGGATAACTTGACTACCCTATCTTGAATCTTACTGCCTCCCAACACTGAAGGTTCTCTATCCCGCCCCAATACTAGCACTAGGTGAATCACTCCTCGGTTGGGGTAATCGTGAGTCCCTCTGTGGACCTTGACAGCTAGAAGACGAGATGCCACCGTTGAAATCTCTACGACCTTGATAACCCTTTATCTTGGCCTTTTTTGCTCTATCACTCGCAGCCCTACTCTCACTTGTCCTCATCTCAATCCGCTGAGCACAATCCACTACTGCGGAGTAAGTATTGAAATCTCAAGATGCCACAACCCTAAACAATGGCTCCACTAGCCAATCCACAAACCTTTGTATCTTCATCTCCTCTGTAGAAACTAAATAAGGTGCATACCAAGACAACTGTGTGAATTTTATGTCGTAATCAGACACTGTCATACTCGAGGCTTGTACCAAAGCCTCAAACTCCCTGGCTCTAGCATTACGTACACTGAGTGGTAAAAATCGATCTAAGAAGGCTGTGCTGAACTCACTCGAAGTCAACAGTGCTGTATTCGTTGGTCTGCCTCTACATAAGGAACTATACCACTCTTGCGCCACTTTCTCTAATCGAAAGACGGCTAACTCGACTGATCGGACACTAGAACATCCCAAGGCTTTACAAATTTTCTTCATTTTATCTAAGAAAATCTAGGGCTTATCCGATGCATCAGACCTTGAAAATAACAGAGGCTTAAGCTTGAGAAAATTACGAAGAGAAATTTTTAAATGACCCCTCTCGGCCTCATGATGTTGGCGTTCGGCCTGCCCTTGAGAACTAAGGGATTCTTGTACTGTAGGTCTCCCCTCCACTATCCTCTACATATCGTCCATACGGGCTGCCATCATCTCTACAACCCAATTAACTCCTTGCAGGCCTGCCGTCAAGTCCTTAATGGTGATGCCCCTTGTTGGTTGTCTATCCGCATCACTCGAAGACTATCCCTCCCCTTGTCTACTCACAGACGTATTCGCTCTCACTAGCCTAGTGGCCCTACCACGTTTACCTCACCCGCTAAGGGTGGATGCATGTGGCCTATCTGTCATCTCATTAGGAGCATCTTGCTCCCCCATCCGTCTTGAGGCGGCCCATGTCTTAGGCAGCATTCTTACCTAGACAAGAGCAAATACTTGTTACTAAACACATTTTACAATTTTAATCATATCTAAGGAAGAAGGTGGTTTCTAAGATAGGGAATATATGCGGTCCCTTGATTGTAAAATGTGCCGCGGTTCACACTTCACAATCGAAGTTTCCACATAAAGACTCGACACTTCGCTAGATCAACAAAAAGAAGTCCTATGACCTAAATAATCTAGGGTTCTGATATCAAGTCTGTCATGACCCGATTTTCAAGACGTGATCGGTGCATAAACTCAATGGACGTAGTCCACTAAGCCCAAGCAAGCCTATTTACGTAATCCTGCTGATGATTCCATCAATTATTCTTAAAGTCACCTTTCATACTTCCAATCTATAAGTACCTAATTAATATGCTATAGCAATCAAAAATTACATTTCACATTACCCAAATAATGTTAACCATTGCCAACTTGTGGTGGCATTACCCGTCACAGTATACGTACATTGTCTAAGACACATATCTTAATGCTTTACATCACATGAACGTATTCATAAACAAAATGATTCTTGACTTCCAGCGGAATGACCAAGGTGAAGGGATGGCTATTGAATGCCAACATACCTACCAACAAAGACGAAACTATGTGGACACCTCGACATAGGTTCCAACTGCCTCCTAATATGAAAACAGTGAGTACAAACTCAGTAAGTGAACATAAGAAGGGAACAAGCAACAACAAGGAAAGTTGATAATCATGATGCACTTATTCGAAAACAATGCAATTTAGTTCAAGTTCTTATTAAAATCCCTCCATTTAAATCCTTGGTTATTAAATCATTTAATGATGAAGGAACCGTATTCGGCATGAAATTGGAAAGAAGGAAAATTTCCAACAATTATCCAAGTAAGGCAGTATAAACAGAGTGTTTCTCATTGCAATAAAATCAATTTGCAAATAAATGACAAATTTTTAAGATTCATCTTGTGCATCTCACCTAGCTCATTTGCATCCCACCACATCGTGCACATAGTCGGACATCTCATCTCACCCAACTCATGTGCATCCCACCACATCATGCACATAGCCAGACATCCCATCTCACCCAGCTCATGTGCATCCCACCATATTGTGCACATAGCCGGACATCCCATCTCACCCAACTCATGTACATCCCACCACATCGTGCACATAGCCAGACAGTATCACCATCTATCTCCCTCACCATCATCATCACCGACAAGTGCACACTTACCCCGCACATGCACGGTTGCATTTGTCACACAATGGTACCATTTATGACATAGTATACATATATATATATATATATATATATATATATATCAACATCAAACAAAAACATGTGGATTCATCCTTTTACACATTCACATTTCACAACATCAAACATTTTATCAAGGGCTTGTTCCCAGGCAATCTTAAAGCAAAAACTGATAAGATTCCCAAATGATTGTTTGAAACATGTAAACATTTTCCTAAAATATTTTGAAATGCAAGTTCACTCACCAGTATTTGTTAAATCCTTACTCAATTCCATTTCCTCTAATGGTCCAAATGAGGCAGTGGAGCTTCGTTGGAACCTATCATCATAATAGCATCACAATTAACTCAATTCACATAAATATGGTTCTAGAAGCTATCTCCTAAATCATGTTCTGCTAGTTATTCCTAACTAGTTTCCAACTACCATTAAGTGGCTATCTGTTTTCACTACTCTAAGTGCACTAAAACGAATAAATCCTTAACTACAAAACACTCACAAATCTAACCAACAGCCATCCTCAACAACTAAAAATATCAAATCAATTTCAATACTCACCTTGCTAGCTTGGTAATTGAATTCCCTTTCAAAAGCTTTTAATTTTTTGTGAAAAATCTCCCTCTCTCTGTCTCTAGAATGTCCAACTAGTGAGAGAAAGTATTAAGGAAAGGCTTTTGAGGGTTTTATGGTGAAAAAGTAAAAGAGCACAAAGAACTTTGTGAAAGGGTGCGTAAAAACATGAAAATCAGGGTTAACTCGAGAAAATCTATGGAAGTTTCAAAGCAAGCTTCCATGGAAGGTGAGAAAACATGAGAAAGGAAGAAGAAGAAGAAGAAGTGCTGGAAATTTTAAGAAGCTGCTGGAACAATGGGATTTTAATAGTTAAAGCTAATCTAAATCTTCATGCAATTACAATAATACCCTTAACAAGGCCACTTGTCTTTCTCATTTTCTTATGCAATCTTTTACTCTTTTGACACTGAAAAAGGTCCAAAATCCTCTAAAAGAGGTCCCTTAAGTAGCCCCCAAGAGTCCTAGATTCAAAAATCCCCTAAACATATTATTTGTAGAAATTACGGTGAGGGCTACGACTCTCAATTTCCAACACCGTGACCCTCAAATGTTCTGTCTGAATCTGTTCTCTTGGCACAGTACTTCCAATTTGATGAAGATTTTGACCACCTTCCCTTCAAAACTTGGAAAAGTGGTAAACATCAAAGTTGTAGCCCTACCTCTTAGTTTTCTAATGGTCTAAATATCATGTCATTTAGACTTCTGTAGTGGGAGATATGCTTGAAAAATCGAAACATGTGCAAATAGAGCAATAGCCCACTATGCACCTTTCTTCACCAATTGAAATCATTTTTTTAATCCTACTCTTATAATGACATAAAATAATTATAAGTAACATATAACTAGCATCATTAGCTCAAATTAAAACTTTAACATAAGTTCTACCTCTGGTTACGCATCTATGACCATCGAGGTTTCATAAGCTATGTGTTTAGAGAGAAAAAAAGAGCTTCTATAATAGCTTGGAAAATTATTGGAAAGAATTTCAAATTTTCAAAGCTACCAAGGTGAGTAGTAAATTAGAGTTGATTTTTAAGTGTTGAGAATGGCTAGTGATTAGACTTGTGAGTGTTTTGTAGTTGAGGTTGTTCATTTATTTTAGAGTGATTAGGATAGTAAAACTAGATAGCTAATTAATGGCAATTGGCTGCTAGTTAGGAGATAGCTTTTAGAATATATAGTTGTATGAATTGACTTAATTGTGATGCCAATGTGATGATAGGTTCCAACGAAGCCCCACCACCCCATTTGGACCAATAGAGGAAGTTGGAGTTGAGTAAAGATTTAACGAATACCGGTGAGTGAACTTGCATTTCAAAATTTCTTTGGGAAATGTAGATGTATTTTGGGTGAAACATTTGAATGATTTTTATCCAACCTTTCTTTAAAAATATACCTAGGGAAAAAGCCTTTGGTGAAAAGTTTCCTTTGGTGAAAAGTTTCTATCTTATGAAAATGTGCCATATAAATGGTTCATGTGTTATCACAATATGTTGATATGTATAATATGCATTGGATGTTCCCTTTTGTGTGATGATGATGACCCAGCTATGTGCGTGTGGGAGTGCACATGAGCTGATGATGACTTAGCTATGTCCAGTGTGGGAGTGCACATGAGCTGATGATGACCCAACTATGTGCGAGTGGGGAGTGCACATGAGCTGATGATGGTGGGATGGTATGCATGATGATGTATATATATATATATATGTGTGTGTGTGTGTGTGTGTGTGTGTGTGTGTTATAGAAAGTTCATGAGTATGGTATATGGTTGTAATACATGTGAATCTTGCATGTTAAACCTTGGAAATTTCTAAGCATGTTCAAGTTGATTTTGTCTTTGTAGCTAAATGGCCTTTTCTTGAGAGAATGAAAACTTGTTATTGGTGTCCTGTTTCTCGCTGCAGCAAGATTCATTCTCACTGCAGCGAAAAACTCTCTGGTTTGGAGGGTTACATTGGCTTGACTCTCGCTGCAGCAAGTAAGTTGCTGAAGCTTCTCGCTCTGCAACGAGATTTATTCTCACTACAGTGAGAAACATTCTATCTTGCTTACCTCCCTGTTTGGTTGCTGCCTTATTTTCCACTTCTTTAGCACCATAGTTGATCATGGACTTCCAACATTAAGGAATTAATTAATAAAGTTTGAAATGAGGGGTTTTAAAGAGAAACTTTTGTCTAGTTGAGAATGCCTTTTCGCTGCAGCGAGGACCCGTCGTTTTACTTGACTTGACTTGCTTGCATGCTATTAAAGTTTTCACTCTTCAAATCCTTTGTTGTGCATGGACCTTTTTTCGTCAAGAGACTAACTCACTAAGGGTTCATGAAGGGTTTTATTAAGAAATTAAATCATTGCATTATTTTTGAAACAAGTGCATCGTGATTTCCAAGTTTTCCTTATCTATTGCTTGTTCCCTTCCTTTGTTCACTCACTGGGTTTATACTCACCATTTTCAACTTCATGTTTTTAGATCAAGAGGCAGTCGATAACTAGATCGAGGTGTCCTCGTAGATTTGTATCCTTGGTAGGTATCTTAACATTCCATAGCTACACCTTCACCTTGGTCACTCCGCTAGAAGCCCAGGGTCATTTTTGTTTGTAAATACGTACATGTGATGTAAAGTACTAAGATGTATGTCTTAGACCATATATGTATATCTTGATTGGTAAAGCCACCATGAGTGGCAATAGTTAATGTTATTTTGGGCCATTATAAATGCAATTTTTAATTATTATAATTTACTATTAAAGTACTTAAAGGTTGAGATTATGAGATGTAAATGCAAGAATAGTTGATGGGATGATAAGCATGAGTATATAAATAAGCTTGCTTGGGCTTAGTAGGTTACGTCCATTGGGCCCATGCACCGGTCGTGGCCCTAAAATTGGGTCGTGACAGTTAATGCCAACATGACACCAACTAGCATGATTAAATGATACAAAAAAAAAATTTGTAACTGATGATTGTAACTAAAGAAACTCAGAGCCTCAGATTCCTTCTTGCTTTAAACTTTCAAATTTAGTCAAACTCAATATAAAGCTATAACTTTAAATAGCATATCAACACCCAACCATAAAAGATTTAGGGTTAATTGTTGAAACTACAAAGTCCTTGACTTTCAAACATCTGAGTGTTTTATAAAGAATTGTTTCAATTTCAAAACTCCGACAACCCCATTATTTTCTTAATAGTCTAATCCCATCATCAAATCACCAAAATTCCTAAACACAAGCAAAAACATATGTAATTACAATCACCTCAAATGAAATTTGAGCTTAACTTTAAATAAAAGATTATGTAACTTGAGTAAAAAATCACAACTAGCAACAAGTAAATTTGAAGAATATGAAAATCACCCAGATACCCAACAACCAACCCTCATATACTAGCAACCACATAAAGTCAAAAATCACAAATCCCCAATATTTTTCGCTCAATCATACCTAAGGAAATTTCACATTTTAGAGTGAGGAAAGAGAGCAAAGCATACCTAGTTGACGAAAGATAGATTTGCTGTCAAAGGTGTTGGTTTCATTAGAGTGCTAAATGGGGGTGAATAACACTATAAATTTTAAGGTCAACCTTTATGATCTTGTAGAGCTCTTAATTAACTAGAAGAATGAAGGTTTAAAACTTGTTAGAATTAAAAGACACAAAGTAATGAAAGGTAGAGGGAAATGGACAATGTACAAGCATTTATAGTGGTTCGATCCCCTTGACCTATATCCACTACCTTGATCTCCCAATCAAGGATTTTCAACCCAACTTCACTATACCGGTGGAACTAACAGCTTCCACCAAGCTTTTACAAGGTGAGCTTCTAACCCAAGCTCTAATCCCTTACTATTAACATTAGAGTGCATCCACACTCTAATTTACCAAGAAAAAAAAGAAAAAGAGGTACAAATAATCACCTTTGCTAATCTAAGATAAATACAATCAAGCTCAAACACTTTTACAAGAATAAGAATGAAGAACAAGTGTGTTGGAGAAGGTTTTTTGGCTTTTTGCTCAAAATAACCTTTTAGTGCTTCTATCTCATACTTTTTTGACTGTTGGAGCTTCCTTTTATACTTGAGGAGTTAAATTTTACTGTTTAAGATAGTTTCCAGCTATTAAGAATAACTTTGATGTCATTCTAGCCGTTATTTTATCTTCTAGTATTTATTCAAATAGGTGGATAGAGTTTCGTTAACTAGTTATTAGCAATCTCTAATCGATTAGCCCTTCTCTGACTTGCACTGTCTGGTCTGTTGTGTTAACCAATTAATGGAGACTCTAACCAATTAAGAAATCTTTGTTTCTAAAGTTTTCTGTCTAGTAGACTTCCTTTAATTGGTTAACGCTCCCTTTAACTGATTAAAGCTTTACTTCCTTCAACCTTAGCTGATTAACATTTACTTTAATCAATTAGAAAATCTTCAAATTTGAATTTCTGTATTTTGGCTCCCTTCAACGGTCAAACTTATTTCAAATTTGGATTTTGGCACTTGAAGGTACTAAGGTCTTATGCTTTAATTGATTATACCAATTCCTTAACTGATTAGCATGCCTCTGTTTTCAACTTTCAGCACTTCCTGAATCAATTAAGTCTGCTGCTAACTGATTAAGGCTTTTTTGTCTTGCTTTTACCCGACACCTAATTGTGCCTTAATTGGTTAAAGCTCCTTGTTAATCAGTTACTAATGTTTTGTTTTTACTAGTCACTTTTCTCTTTCTTTTTTTAATTGATTAATTTTATTTTAAATCTAGTAGGCATATTGACTTGCCTTTAAATAACAAATTTGTTAAGGGAATTCAATTATATCCTGCACACTTAAATAGTAAAGTTTGACATTAATGAATAAGAAATGTTTTGTTATCATAAAAAATATACGGAGTCACTATTCTCCTTCTTTTTTTATAAAGACAAAACACTTTTAGATTAAGAGTGCAATGTCTTTAACACAATAAACTCTATGTTAGATTTAGGGATTGCTCTCCTTTAATATGTGCATTGAAAAAAACATAAGATATATAAAAAAATTCTATATGTATGTGCATAAATTTTTCACACTTATTAGCGGTATATTTCATCAATGGCACATAATAATTCAACAGCACACTTTAGTCAATATAATCAGTAAGTAAAAGCATGACACAATTCATGAAAGTTAATATAAACCCAAACAAACATAACATAGTGATAAAGTCATAAATATAAACCCTTAAAGACATAGCTAATAGTTGAGTTTGTTCTTCTTAACTAGTTCCTACTTCCTAGCTGATTCTTACTCCTTAAGTTTCTCCCATTTTTTGTCATCATATAAAAATGACGATCTTACTTGAGTTTAGTTCCTATTAGAGTCTGAGGAGGGTGAGGACTCATTAGTGCCAAAATGCATTTTCAAGGCTGAAGGGAAGAGTTAGAGGAGGAATCAGGGGATGAGGATAAGGAAGTAGAAGTTGATGAGATGATAAGAGGTGTTTCAGGCTTAGAGGGTTGTTTAATAGTTGTCAGGGCCAATTTAGTAGATTTTCTTCTTTTGAAGGTGGTGGGCTTGGTAGCCATTGTCTTTTTGCCTTTTCTAGAGGGTTTCTTAAAGACTAATCTAGTAACTATTACCTTGCCCTTGTCCTGAACTTGCTGTGTTGCAGTCTTTTCTGTTTCTTTTTTGTGCTGATTAGGCCTTTTGCTCTTTTCTTTCTCATGTTTTTTGCTGGTTAGCTTCAGCTTCTTTGAGTAATTCAACAATGAGTTTTGACACCTCTACCTCTGCAAATTCTATAAGTGATTTCTTATTTTTTCTTGCTGTTATTGATTCTCCTTCATTCAAATATTTTTTTTCATCTTTTGGTTTTTTCTCTACTTCTTTTTCTTGTTCATTCCTTTCCGTTATTTGTTCATCTTTTTTTTCCTTCTCAATTCCCACACCTATTTCTGCTCCAAGATTTACTTCATCATTCTGATCCATGTTATCATTCTCAACTTTTTTTTCCTAATTTCATCCTTATGGTTAGATGTAGGAATCTCAAACTTTTCAGTGGCAATTCTTTTGCTTGGGGCACTTATAGCTGTAGCTTGATTCTCTAGAGTAGGGGACTTCGTTCCTTTTTCTTTGAGAATGAGATCTTCAAGGTGTAGTAATCTTTCCTCAATTTTAACCATTTTCTTAGCTTGTTCAATTAACTTTCCATTAATCCTTATTAATAGATTGAACACCATTTTACTCTAAAGGGGGGTTGGCTGACTCTTGAGTGAGGTGTGAAGGGAGTTTCTGTGTAAAGGGGGACTGGGAAGCCTCTAATGGACTTGATGCATTCTTTCCTGTCTAACTTGTTTCTCATCTTTAACACACTACCTAAGAAGATTCCTTGATCTTTGCTCTTCATCAAATCTGTCTGAAACCTTATACTACAAATTCTTTTTTTCTTAACAAGAGATGAGGTAATGTTGCCATATGGCAGGTTGGCTTTGTCTCCTAAATATGTCCCTTTGATTCTTTCAATCATAAATCTAGCTACATTACGAGGAATCTCATTGAAAGCAGACTCCATTAACTAGAGATCTTGAGCACTCACATAACTAAAGCTGCTATTTCTATCATGTAATGTAGAAGAAATGAAGTAGTGAAAACCTTCTAGAGGGGAATATCCCCTTTCTACAAATTATTATTTCCTAAATAAGGCTATGGTCATATTTTAAGGAATCTTGAATTCTCTTATCTCAAATTTTGTTTTTAGAAACTCTCTTAAATCTTTAGCAAAATTTTAAAATTCTTTTCCACTCAGAAAATCATTCAAGCCATCTTCTATAAACTCTTCTGGATTTACCAATTCATTCTTATTTAATGCAATACTAGAGTAAATTTCTTTAACCAATGTTGAAATAAATGCTCTATGTCTAAAACTGCTTAAATCTTTCAATTTTAACTCATCAAAATACCTTAGCAGATCAGTTTTAACACTAGGTATTTCATCAAAGCTAAGCCAGTTGAGATATTTACCACATGAGATAGTTGCATTTTCTATATTTTTAAACGTATTTGCATGTGTCTTATTCCTAAACCTAGAGTTTGAAGTATTACCTTTCCCAATGGTAACCCCTGCTGCAGCAGATCCTTTTATTTTTGCTGACATTTTCCTTTGGGTTTCCTTTTTGGTTTTGATTGATGATCTTTGAATGCTTTTGCTTTCTTTTTTAGTGGTAGGGTAGATGAATCCTCAACTACTCTCTTCTCTTTCCCTTTATTTGTAACCTTGGAAGTGAGAGAAGTTCTAGCCATGGGTTTTGCTAATGGAGAGGATTTAGGGTTTCTCGATTTCAGAGAGTTGAGGAGAAGGTGATTAGTTTTTAGAGAGTCTGGAATTTTTGGGGTTTTGATTTTCTGGATGATGGGTTTTCTAAGAAACTGAAGAGTTTTTGAAGTGGGGTTTAATAATTGGTTAGCCAACATTTTGAGTGGGAGGTTTCCCGTACCTCCCACTCTTCATTTTTTTTATTGAAATTTTCCCATGCGTCCCATTGACTACAGTGCTCTAATCGATTAGAGTAGGCCTTAACTGATTACTATGTTTCTGACTTGGAACCTTTCTAACTACTAAACTTGTATTAACTGGCTGAGGGAGCTTTTAACTGATTAATACTTCACTGACTTATGTTAACTACCTTAACATAGAATTGTATTAATTGAGTAAGGTGGTCTTTAACTGATTAATATGAATCTTATCCTCTTTCTAAGGTCCCTTTAACTAATCATAACATTTTCTAATCAATTACAGCAATAGATAAACACAATCATCATGATATATGTCATCAAAAACATATTGAATTCAGCTTAGTCACATTTCATTAACATCTAGCATTCCTAGTTCTTTTCTAATTCTACAAACTTGATCTTCACTCAATGGTTTTGTGAAAATATCAGCTAATTGATGCAAGGTATCTACAAATTCTATTTTAATATCTCCCTTAAGCACGTGATCTCTAATGAAATGATGTCTAATTTCTATGTGCTTATTTCTAGAATGTTAAATAGGATTTTTGGAGACATTTATGGCACTTATGTTGTCATAATATATGGGAACTTTATGCATAGCCATTCCAAAATCATTTAGTTGTTGCCTAATCCATATATTTGAGCACAACAACTACCTAGTGAGATATATTTAGCTTCAGCAATTGATAAAGTAATAGCATTTTGTTTCTTGCAAGACTAAGACACAAACATGTTTCCAAGGAATGACAAGTACCACTAGTGCTTTTCTGATCAATTTTGCTATCAACAAAATCAGCATTGGAATAGCCAAAAAGATTAAATGATGAATCTTTTGGATACCATAAGCTTAAACCTCGAGTATACAAGAGATATCAAAAAATTCTCTTCACTACAATCAAATGTGATTCCTTGGGACATGATTGGAATCTTGCATATAAGCAAACACTAAACAAAATATCAGGTTTACTTGTTGTTAATTAAAGAAATAAGCCAATCATACCTCTATAGAATTTTTGAGCCACATCATTTCCTTTATCATCTTTGTCAAGGCTTGTTGAGGGACTTATAAGAGTTCCAATTGATTTCATATTCATCCCACCAAATTTCTTTAGCATTTCTTTGGTATATTTCTCTTGATTGATGAATATTCCATCTTCACATTGCTTGATTTGTAAACCAGGGAAGCATATTAACGCTCTCATCATGCTCATTTCAAATTCTCCTTGCATTTCCTTGGCAAAATTCTCGCACAACCTTTCACTAGTAGCATCAAACACAATATCATCAACATATATTTGAACAACAATCAAATCAGTTTCATTTTTCTTAAAAAACAAAGTTTCATTTTGAAAGTCTGTCATACCAAGCTTAGGAGCTAGTTGTAATCCATATAAGGCTTTATGCAATTTATACACATGATTAATTTTGTCAAAGACTTCAAAACTAGGGAGTTGTTCAACATATACTTCTTCTTGTATAAATCCATTAAGAAATGCACTATTCACATCCATTTGAAACAATTTAAAATTCATAAAGCATGCATAAGCAAGTAAAAGTCTAATAGCTTCTAATCTAGCTACTAGGACAAAAGTTTCATCATAATCAATACCTTTTTCTTGATTGTACCCTTGAGTAACTAACCTTAACTTGTTCCCTACTATATTTCCCAAGTCATCCATCTTATTCTTGAATAGCCATTTTGTAACAACAATTGGATGGTTGATTGGCCTTGGAAATAAAATCCAAACCTTGTTCTTTTCAAGTTGACCAAGTTCCTCTTGCATGGCAATGGCAATCATCCAACTTTCTTCCTTTTCAGCTTCCTCAAAGTTCTCTGGTTCCACTTGTGATATGAATGCTAGATATTCACAAGCCTCTCTTAATCCTCTTCTGGTTTGAACACTTTTCGAGGGATCACCAATGATTTGCTCTTGAGGATAATTTTTTACAAATCTCCAGCTTTTAAGAATATCATTTTGCTATTCTTTAGTTCTTTGCAAGTTCTCTGGTGGTGGTTCTTCCTCATTTTTCTCTTTTGAGCTTTCTTGATCATGTATTTTGTTGTCCAAATTCATCTTCTCTATTTTCTTTTTAATATCATCTGTATCATCATCATTAAGCACTACCTTTCTTTGTGTAGCATTAGTCTTATGAAAAACAATATGAATTGACTCTTCTATAACTAGAGTTCTTTTGTTAACTGATAAATCTATTATATAGAGTTATTTTGACACATTTGAAGGGGTTAAGTAGCTAAATCTTTGAGATTTTAGGTTCAGATTTTAGTATTTTAGGTGTTTTTCTAGTTTAAGTTTGATTATATGTTGAGTAGTTAATTTAAGTTATTTTAGTTAAATTTTATATTATTTTGTTTTAAATTACTTTAAGCATAGTTATTGCTAGTTTCTTTTACTGCTTTTATAGAAATTTGATGAAAAAGACTCATTTGATGAAAATCCGTGCAAGTATGGTGATGACTTCATTTGTATATATTTCAGTATTTTGACCATATCTCTCTGTACAAAACTCAAAATGAGCTGATTCTTGGACCAATAGAATTCTAAGAGGAAGGGATACAACTTTTATGTCTATCACTCTACCTAGTTCTGATTAGATCATGGTCAAAACATTTGTCTAATTTGGAGCACTGTAGCAATATGCATGGACTGAATATGATGCAATATTTGGAGCATATCTTTCAATTTAGAAGTCCAATTGATGTGATTCTTTAACCATTGGAAATTGAAGAGACAGGAATAAACCTTTCATGTTTATCACTTTGCCCAGTTTAGAACAGGTCAAGGTGAAAATCACATTCGAAGTTGATAGACCACTGCAGCACTAGGAGAACAAGGCAACAGTGCTAGTAAAAGGAATCTCACCATACATTTTCCCGAGAGCTTAACGCCACAGCGCTGGAGAAGTAGCGTTGCAGTGCTACTATAGCAAAAATCCAGCATTATAGCACCAAGAAATCAAGGTCTCGATGTTGGATGATTTTCCAAAAATAAAAATTTTACGAAATTTTGGAAATTCGATTACTTGGAGCCTATTTAAGAGACCTTTTTCAGAGGTTTGAAGAAGGAGGCAGCAAGCAACTATTCTGGAGATTGGGAGCCAAGAACGAAGTAAGAAAACAGGAGAATTGGAGAGAGCATTGAGATCATAAGGCTTCAATAATTAGTTTATTTCTCAACTTTTGTGTTTCTTTTATTTTGTTTGACTTGGATTCATGGCTATATTTCTTTGGATGTTGTTTTTATTTGTTATTATGAGCTAAATTATCTTTCTAGGATTGTGGTAGATTTTCACAAGTAGTTTGAATATTAGTTTCTCTTTTATTTATCATGAATGGGTGTAGTTTTGCTTATTCAAATATGTTCTTAATGCTTTTGATTGTCTGGCCAACAATTAACTGATTTGTGAATCTAATTGAAACTCGACAGAGAGATTTTAGATTGAATTAAGATTTGAATAGTGTATATTCATGTCTCTTAGGTGATCTGATTCGTTATTTGAGAAGACATACGCTAATTGCCATACATAGCAACATTAGGATGCTTGCTTAATAAACTAACTTTAATTGATTCCTATAGACATATAGTGAACTAATTAAGTTAGTTATTTGTACAAACAACTCGATCGAGACTTGTCCATAGCTTTGGACTCTAAGTTAGTAAAACCACCTAGAAAAGATAAATAACAAGAAAGATTGCATCAGATGAAATGTTGAATGAACTCGTAATCCTAGGTCTTTAATATACTACTTTTCTCAACTTATTTAGTTTAGTGTTTATTTTAATTTTGTTCTAAATAATTTTTTCAAATTTCGATTACTTAAATAAGATTGATTTGTTATAAGATTTTAGTACTTAGTAAAAATTTAGAAATAAATCTCCATGGGAACGATACTCTACTTCACTATATTACTTGTTTGGTACGTGTACTTGTGCATGCAAAATTCGACAACATTAAGCACTCTATATGCTTTAGAGTTCAATGCATAACCTAAGAAAATAACCTTATCACTTTTAGCATTAAACCTTCCCAAAGTGTGTTTTTCGTTATTTAAAACAAAACATTTGCATTCAAAACTCCTTATGTGAGAAATATTTGGTTTTCTTCCTTTGTAACGCTCATAAGGGGTTTTAGAAATCATGGCTCAATAGGGACTCTATTCAAAATATAAGTTGGAGTGTTCATAAGTTCAGCCCAAAAATATTTTGGTAAGTTATTTTGACAAAGCATTGTCCTTGCCATTTCTTTTGAAGTCTTATTTTTTCTTTCAACAACTTCATTTTGTTGTGGAGTTCTAGGATTAAAAAAATTGTGGTCAAAACCATTTTCATTGCAAAATATTTTAAAATTTTCACTCTCAAACTCACCATCATAGTCATTTCTAACATTAACAATGGTAAGACCTTTTTCATTTTGAATTTTTTTACAATGTAAAACAAAAGTTGGAAATGAATCATCTTTGTGAGCAATAAAATATACCCATATATATTTAGAGTAATCATCTACAATAACAAAGCCATATGACTTGCCTTATCGAATAGCAACAATTATTGTTCCAAACAAGTCAACATGCAATAGTTCAAATGGCCTAGAAGTTAATATGATTTTCTTATATTTAAATGAACTTTTAACTTGTTTCCAAATTGACATGCATCACAAACCTTGTCATTTTCAAAGGATATATTTGGAAATCCAATGACTAGGTCTTTTTTTTAAGAGTTTTAATAAGGTGCGCGTACTAGCATGTTCTAATCCTCTATGTCACAACCAACTATCACACACATCATTGGCAATAAGACAAGATTCACTAGACTCAATTTCATCAAGAAAATGACTTACATATTCTTAATTCTTTTGCCAATAAATGCTACTTTGTTAGTATCAAGATCAAGCACTTGACATCCATGAGAATTAAAACATACTTTAAAGCCTCTATCACGAAGCTGACTAGTGCTTATTAGGTTATGCTTTAGACCTTTAACAAATAAAACATGCTTGATTTGAGTTTGAGAGATGTTACCAATGGTTCCAGCTCCTTAGATAATACTTTTGAAGTCATCACCAAAGGAAACATTACCACTCTTCCTTTTATCAAACTTTGAAAATAGCTTTTCATTTCCAGTCATGTGTCTTAAGCAGCCACTATCCAAAAACCAAGGTTGCTTTTCCTTTGGTATAGCTTCCAAACATTGATCTTTTTACTTTTGCTTAACCAACAAAACAAATTTTCGATATTTCTTTAGAGGTACCCATATTTTGATCGTGATGGGTCCTTGGGGGTTAGCAATCACATGGGGATCCTTTAGGAACCTAAACCAATTTTGTTTTAAGAAAATTTCTACCACTATGAAAACAATCATACAATATATGACCTTTCTTACCACACACATAATAGTGACATGAGAATGCATTAATTTTCTTTCTAAAGTTTGTATTTCTTTTAGGCTTTTCTTCACTTTTCACTTTTAGTTTTGATCTTTCTTATATTGCAATTTTAAGTGCAACATTTTCATCTTCTACTCTTTGTAATTCGAAACTCTTGCTTTCTAATTTCACCTTCAGGAGTTCAAAGTCAGTTTTGGAATGCTCAAGTTCTATTTGAAAAATGTTTCTTTGCTCAACAATGCAATTAAAATCACGCTTGATTTTTTTTTTTTAGTTCATCATTCAATGCCGCAACTTTCTTTCTCATGACTTTATATTTCAATGCAAGTTTTTCAAATTCAGCATATAGACAACCATATTTATAATGGAGTTCATCATAAGAGATATCACATGAATTGGAAGTTACTTAATTTCTTTTTCTTTTGCCATCAAGCAAAAGTTTGCTCTATCCTTCAATTTTTCTTTTTCCTCTGAACTTGAGGAATCACTATCAAACCATGTTGTTGCTACCATTGCTTTTTTTGGTTTCTTCTTTGAGTAATTGGCATTCAGATTTGAAGTGTCCAGGTTTTTTATATTCAAAATAGATCATTTCATCTTTTTTGTTGAGATCACCCTCGTGCTTATTTTTTCAAGAAGAACCTTGATCCTTCTTTAAATTTTTTCTCCCAAACCAATTTTTTTTATGACCCTTGAGTTTTCTAAATCTTCTAGCCATCATGATTAATTCTTCATCATCATCATTTGACAAATCTTCAAAGTCTTCCCTAAGTTTGTTAATCTTGAGTGCAAGATTTTTCTATTTTTCTTTGGCTTCTTTCTTTTCCTATTCTTTTTCTTCTTTCATTTTAAGTTCATGTGTGAGAAGTAAGCCATAAATTTGAACAAGCGTGACCACATTAAAATCCTTGGCTTCTCGGATGGCAGTGAATTTAGGTTTCCATCTTTTTTGGAGGCATTTAAGCAATCTTTTCATTAACTCATGTTTAGGGATAGTTTTACCAAGTTAATTAAGCTTGTTTGTAATGTTCGTAACCGATCAAACATGGTAGAGATGTCTTCATCTGGTTCTATTTTGAACATTTCATGGTTATGGTTGAGGCTATTTTAGACTCCTTAACTTGTGAAGTTCTTTCACGAATGACTCTAAGTTTTTTCCAAATTTCCTTGGTTGTGGTACAGCTAGAGATTTTATTGAGCTCAATGGGAGTCAAAGCACGATGGAGGGTGTTAATAGCTTTAAAATTGGTTTGAACCTTTTTTACTTTAGCTTCAGTTCACTCAACCCTTAGTTTAGGCATTCTCTCACTTGTGACAAAACTATATGAAGTGCTAACATAGGTCTTCCCATGATTACATCCTACATTACATAATCAAGGGCTCTAATATAAATAAAAATCTTAATACTCTAATAAGCATAATTTGATCCATCAAATAGAGGAGGTCTATTTGTGGATTGACCCTCAGTAACAATAAACTTTTGTAAAGCCATGTGGATCTCCTCTAAGGTTGTTAAGTCTTAAATTTGAGGGTTTGGCTCTGATACCGCTTGCTGGCCCTGTCGAAGTGCTAGAGGGGGGTGAATAGCACTAATAATTTTAAGGTCAACCATTGTGAGCTTGTAGAACTCTTAATCAACTAGAGGAAGAAAGGTTTAAAATTGTTAGAATTAAAAGACACCAAGTAAGAAAAGGTAGAGAGAAGTGAACAATGCACAAGTATTTATAGTGGTTCAATCCCTTAACCACACCCATTACCTTGATCTCTCAATGAAGGATTTTCAACCTAACTTCACTACACTAGTGGAATTAACAGCTTCCACCAAGCTTTTACAAAGTGAGCTTCTAACCCAACCTTTAATCCTTTACAATTAACCTTAGATTGCTTCCCACACTCTAATTTACCAAGAAAAGAAAAGAAATAGATGTACAATTAATCACCCTTGCTAATCAAAGATGAATATAGTCAAGCTTAAAATTTTTACAAGAATAGTAATAAAGAACAAGTGTGTTAGAGAAGGTTGTTTGGCTTTTTGCTCAAAATAGGCTTACGGTGCTTCTCTCTTATACTTCTTTGATCGTTGGAGATTTCTTTTATACTTGAGAAGTCAGATTTTGCTTTTTAAGATAGTTTTTAGCCATTAGAAACGACTCTGATGCCATTCTAGCTGTTATTTTATCCTTTAGTGTTTCAATTCAAATAGCCAAATAAAGTTTCGCTAACTAGTTACTGGTAGACTCTAACATATTAGCCCTTCTCTGACTTGCATTGTCTAGAAACTCTGTTCACTATGTTAATCGATTAAAGAAGACTCTAATTGATTAAGAAATCTTTGTTTTCAATGTTTTCTATCTAGCAGACTTCCTTTAATTGGCTAACCCTCCCCTTAACTGATTGAAACTTCACTTCCTTCAACCTTAACCAATTAACATCAACTTTAATTAATTAAAAAATCTTTGAATTTTAATTTCTCCATTTTGGCTCCCTTCAATGGTCAAACTTATTTCAAATTTTGATTTTGGCATTTGAAGGTACTAAAGTCTTGTGCTCTAACTGATTGTCCCAATTCCTTAACTGATTAGCATGCCTTTGTTTTTAGTTTTTAGCACCTCCTTAATCAGTTAAACCTAGAGCTAACTAATTAAGGTTTTTTTGTCTTGCTTTTACCCAATGCCCAATTATGCCTTAATCGGTTAAAGCTCCTTGTTAAACAATAACTAAGGTTCTGTTTTCACTAGTCACTTTTTTCTGTCTTTCTTTAAGTGATTAACTCTTCTTTAAATCTATCAAGCATCTTGACTTCCCTTTAATTAACAAATTTGTTAAGGTAATTAAACTATATCGTGCACACTTAAATAGCAAAGTTATATATTAATGAATAAAGAATGTTTTGTTATCATAAAAATCATATGGAGTCAACAAAAGGAAGCTTTACCACACCAATTGAGGAACCTGAGAAAGAGGAATGGATGGTGAAGAAGGGATGACAAAGCTAAGGACTCAAGGCTTTAGAGCAAGAGTTTTTTTTTTTTTTAGCATGGTGGAAATTGTCTTACGCCCCTAAAAGGCGCAAGACAATTTCCAATGTCAAAGGGTCTTTTACCTATTGACTTGTAAAACTTTTTCTTTTAGAACTTCATTTCCAGTCATTCAAACACTTATATGTCTAGAAAATGTTTTCCAAAAAAATCTTTTACTTCAAAACAAACACACGCTTAGTATTTTTTGCCATCTATGGTAATCCCACAATAGTGGTTTAACATCTTCTTTGGGAGGAATTGTCTTCTTTTGCAACTTCAACTGATAGGCTTAGGCTTCTTGCTAGGGGTTTTCATGTTTTTTTGTTCTCCCATGAGAATTCACATGGTTCAAATCAAGGCCGTTGTCTTTGCACATTATTTCAACGTTTTATGAAAGTTGGATCTTAGGTTTCAAGGGCCCAAATTTACTTGGTGAAGAGGTTTAGTCTTTAAAAGATTGGATAGAGATATCTACAATGCTAGTTGGTGCTTTATGTTTCAAGAGGCCCCCGTGCAACACTTACCAAGAGTTATTTAGATCATTGGCCTCTTCTAATTTAGTTAGGTGGTGAAAGAGGTCTCCATGGAGACACTTCTTTTCGATTTCAAGCAACATGGCAAACTCATGGGGAATTTGATGACCTTGTGTAAAATTAGTGGGATGGTTTGTTTGGCATCCAAAAAGCCATTTTAAGGTTCATTGCTTAAGCCAAACAATGGAACAAAGAAATCTTTGTTAATATCTTTTATAAAAAGAAAAGGCTACTTACACATCTAGGGGGAGTGGAGAAAGCCTTGTAAACTAGACCCTCTCAATAGCTTTAGGATCTTGAATATAGCTTACATCTAGAATATGAGACGGTTCTACGTTAGGAAGAAATTTATTAGATGTAGAAGTCTAAGGCAGATTGGTTGAAATTGGGTGACCATAATACCAAATATTTTCATCTTTGAACGGTATGTAGGAAAGCAAGCTTTAAGTTCTTCAACTTTGCTCTTTGGAAGGGGATTGGTATGATGACTAGGAAATGTTGAAATCTCAAGTAGTGGACTTTTGGAGAAACCGATACTCCAAAACTGAAGTAGTCATCCCATTATTTTTTATTTGGGGTTGTTTCCCTCCTCTCGATCAGATTGCCCAAGCTAATATGGCAAGCCCAATTGACGATCAAGAGGTTCATGATGTTTATTTGAGATGAAGTCTCTTAAGTCTGTCGATCATATCGTAGATTATATTATTGTTGTTAAGGAGTTAGCATATTTTTTCTAAAAGAAGCAAGGTAAATCAGGATGGATGATGATTAAAATTGACCTTGAGAAATCATACGATCATTTTTAATGGAAATTTATTTGTAAGACTTTAGTTGAAGCTAATATTCCTGAGTTTATGTTTACTATCATAATTTGTAACTGGAGTTGTTGTAGCTCTCAAATTCTTTGGAATGGAACTCCATTGGATAGCTTTATTCCATCGAGAGGGGTGAGATAGGGAGATCCACTGTCTCCATATCTTTTTGTCATGTGCATAGAATGCTTAGCGCATGGCATCAAGGTGATGGTCTTGCTAGGATTTTGGAAATTGATTAAACTTGGTCAGTGGGGTCTTCTTCTCACCCAACTTTTCTTTACAGACAATCTAATTTTATTTTGCAAAGGCTTCAACTTCCCAAATAGAGGTGATTAAGGGAGTTTTGGAAGACTTTTTTATTTACTCATGTGAAAAAGTTAGTTTTGAAAAATCCTCCTTTTAGTGCTTGAAAAATGTCTTAAGGGACCTCGTTAGAGATCTAGCTACAAACTCAAGTTTTGTCTATTCGGAGGATATGGATCGATACTTGGGAGTTCTGCTATTACATGGGCGTGAAGGCATCCATCTTTTTTGCAATTAAAAGAGAAAGTCTATAGCAAATTGAGTACTTTGGAAAGCTTCCACTCTTTCTGTTTTTCAATTTTCTACTCACGTAAATGCATGTATCGTTAACAAGTAATATAGTAATGAAGTAGAGTATCGTTCCCATGGAGAATTGTTTAATTCCTACTACTAACTACTGAAATTATAAAACCCTACTTTTATCCATACAATTAAAATAAAAAAGAAAAATTAAAACTAATAAACTGAAACTAAAATTAAATAGTAAATAAAACTCACTTAACTACCAGACCTAAGATTATAATATCCCTCAAAACTTCATCTGATTATTGTCTCTCTCTCTTAACTTAGTTTAATGGATTAAATTACTAATCTAGAGTCTTAAATTATTTACAAGTCTCTGTCGAGTTTCTCATAAAAATATCTTTTTCAATTATTTTACTATATGTCTATGCAAATTAAATTGAAGAAAGATTCATTTAGTTTGTGCTCTAATCCTGGTTACGTATGGCTTATAAGTGTATGTCTACCCTATATGCAAATCAAACCACCTAATCAGCTAAGTGTATTTGATCATACGTTATTCTATTCAAGGTCTACCTAATTCTCCTTTGTCAAGGTTTAACTTAGGTTTCCAATTCAATCTAATTGGTGATCTGGCAATTAGAAGCATCAAGAACAGAATAAAATAAACAACTTAAATCCATCAAACATAAGTAAAAGAGAGATAAATAATTTAGACTACGTATTGAGTTCAATCATAATCTTAAATTAACAATTTAGTTCCCCATCAAGTCACACATCATCATTGAATAAAGTTTAAACAATAAAAACAAACTAAGAAAATAAAAGAATAATATAAAAGAATAAACTCAAGAATTATAAGCTTGATCTTCCAAGTCTTCTTGAATCCTTCAAAATTTCTCAACTTCAATGACTTTGTAGCTTGAGTCTCAACTTTCAATTTGGTGTTTTTCTTCCGCTCCTCTTTTTAAGTCCTCCGAAAGGTTGTTTTTATAGGCTTTGAAGTTAGGCCAAGTTGGGTAGAGAAAGAAGTCGATTTCAGCTAGAATTTCCTCACCAGATTATGTGAGTTGCAGCCTTGTCCAATTAATTAACAGAAATTGTAATTGCTCTAAGACTATTACAGTATGTCAACTTCAAAAAGATTTTTGACCACCTTCCATAATGAACTTGGTAAAGTAGTAAACATAAAAGTTGTAGCTTTTTCTCTTATCCTTCCAATGGTCTAAAAATTGATTCATTTGGACCACTGTAGAGAGAGTTATGGCCAAAATACCAAAATATGTGTAGTAAAAGTCTGCACCGTGAAATTGCTTTCCTTATTTTACTAAAATTCTTCTTTCCAACACCTACAAAAGCACAAATAAATCAATAACAACCTATCTTATACACATTAACATCAAATTAAGCATAAAATTAACTATGATTAGATTGACTCACCTAAAATAACTAATTTAAAATAATTAAATAAAATCTACTAATTTCTATGCATTACTACACGAACTACATTAATTTATTATCGAAATTAAGCCCAAATAACTCTATATCATAGAGTTGTCAGACCCCCAAACTTAATATTTTGCTAGTCCTCGAGCACCAACTCAATGATTCTTTATAATTTCCTCAAAAGTATGTCTATCAATCATCAACCTAAGGAAAAATATAGGCCTCATTTAAATTCATGTATAAATTCTAATGCAAGTGCATTCTCGAATGGATTTTCGTGTGTGCATGTGAAATCTTTTACAAAGAATATCATGACATCCGGATGAGTTCATGCCAACACAAATTTCAAATTAGTACTAGATTTCCATAGGTTTACTTTTTATTTCTCTCTCCACTAATGTAAACCAATACAAAGCTAAGAATCAATAGGACTTTATAAAGCTTGTAATGTATGGTTAGAGTCAAGGTATGATAAAGGATATTAATATGGCTCAAATCACCCTAAGCACATAATTATTCTAGGACTTTATAAAGCTCTATTCTTCTTCTCCTAGTACACTTTTTCTTTTACATTTGAACTTTTTTTTTCTACATAATTTTTTTTTCATAATTTCACACCCCCAAACTTATTTTCTTTGTATTGTAGGTAGTGTGGTTATTTTTCATATTTTGAACTTTTTTTTGCATATTAATATCACCTTTCCACATTTTTCAACATTTAGTTTAATTTATATTTCCTAAAATAATGTACATGCTTAGGAGTGAGGGTTGCAAAATTGAAAATTTTATTTTAAGGTTAGGCTCAATTATTATGTAGTTAAATAAAAAAAAAGAGAAATTAGGCTCAAAAGGGGTATATTAGGGGATAAAAATTTAATAAGATTGGCTTTTTAGGCTCAAACGGTCTAAAGATGACCTAAATCATGTCTCTAACTAAGTATTACCTTGGATTTCACCTCGTGAGAAAATCAAGTAAACTTTAGAATTTATGACATAATCTAAAATTTATGTCACGACCCGGAACCTCCCTCGGGCCCATAACAACTGCCGTGAAGTCCCGATTGATACTCATTATCCGAAATGTCAATCGAAACCCCGCAAGGCTTACGTATCAGTTTCTTGCCTTTCCTATGAGCAATCATTGTTAAACATTCCGTTTTAAACCATTACTATTCAAAATATTGATTAAAATATAGCATTTTTATATAAAACAATATTTATAGAAACACGTGTAAGTAATCTTTTGTAACGTGGAAGTAAAATAAATTCATACATACAACAATTTACAAAGTTATAAAGTACAATAATAATTACAATGACAAGTGACCCATAAATACACCAAGTGTTGGTGATAGTAACCTACTGTCTGTGAGATAGAGGGATCAACTGGAATCCTCGACAAAATCGGGTATCTACAAGCTACCACAAGCTTGAAATATTTGGAAAGGAGGTGGGTGAGATTTTGCAATCCCAATGAGTAAACAGACATTATCATAAATATCTATAGGCGAGTAAAATGGAGGTAAGTTTAAACAACAAATCACAAACCATTTCATAAGGTTTTCAATTTATTTCTTAAACCATAAAATATTTGTAATTTACCAAAACAGTTGTTAAGGCTTATGACTTTTATTAGAAACAAGGCTCAAGCCAAAAACTAGTCCTCGGGGATACGTTGGTCGAGGCATCTAACCGAGTCCGCCAAGGTTGTTAAGATATTTACATGTTAAACACATGTTAGTTTTGAAAACAAGTCGTTCCTTGACGTTGGTCGAGTTACACATTCACGTGGAGGTTTGACGTGAAGTGAGCTCTAACACTATCCCGAGAGTTACCCTCCTCGCCTCTACAACCAGAGTAACTATGCAACCGGGGTTTACCGTACCCCTCTAATAGGCAGTCCACGGAAACCTGTCACTACAGTGACTAAACCCACCAATTTTAATAAAATTTCGACAGTATAACATGATTTTTATTTATTTACCCAGCCTGCATAGTAAAAGACAGCTTACATAAATTCCCAACGCAATTATAAAATATTGCCACATATACTCATATATCATAAGCCATTCATAGGAAAATATATTTTTCAAGACAATTGGCAGCCTCCAATTACTCAATTTCATGATCAAAATTTTCTTATTTCAGATAATCAACACAATATATTTATTTGTCACATTTATTTCTAAAACATCAAAAGTCCCATTTTAATCTCATTTTCGTTTCATAAAATACATAAAGAGCATTTAAAAATAAACTCTAGATAATTTACAATAATAATAGGTTTACTCACAGTTTGTACAAATTAAATGCTTTCTA
>NC_030859.1:14954734-14960528 GCF_000208745.1 Theobroma cacao | reverse complement strand
AATTCCCCTTTGAATTTTCTAGTTTTCCTTTGGTTTTTCTCTTTTCTTCCTTTCCTCTCTATTTTCTCTCTTATTTTCTCCTTATGGCCGACCATCACCTGATGTGGGGTTTAAATGGGCTGATTTTCCTTTAAAATAATATTAAATCATTAAAAAGTGCCATGTGTCACTTTTCTATTGGCCCGTTTTTAAAATTTCGTCCTTTAAACTTCAATTTTTTCACCACTTAAAATACCATAGTTATTCATACCAAAAATAAATAAATCTTATGATTTTGACAAGTTTTGGGTGGTGAAAATTACGGTTTTACCCGAGATGACAAAATTACCGTTTTGCCCCTATGTTTCGAAAATTGCCAGAATTGAAATTTTTCACTTCCTATCATTAAATTATACTCCAAATAGTTAATCTTGGTCAAAAATTTCACTCCATGATCAAATTATTATCTTAGGTGGCAAAATGACGATTTTGCCCCTAAACATCAAAATTTTTAATTTTTTCCCAAATGAACCCTCGAACTTCGAACAATCATTTGTAGTCATTCCTGGATTGTAAAATATTAAATTTCATCATACGATTTCTATTTGAACTAGTTCGAGGTTAAATCAACTCAAGTGTACCGTTAGGTACAATACCGGGTTTTGTTTATTCTTAGGAGCTTTCCTAGCGTAATAACATACTACTTAGTGCATGTATGTCATGACATGTGTTTATAGGGTTGGGTTTTATAATTCTACCTTAAAATAAAATTTTGACCTTAAAATTTCACTTACCAGATTCGACAAATTGATGCGGGTATTGGTTGCTCATCTGATACTCTGCTTCCCATGTCATTTCCTCAATTCGAGCACTTTTCCACAACACTTTGACCATTGAAATACTCTTGCTCCTCAATACTCGATCCTTTCGATCCAAAATACTCACAAGTTGCACCTCGAACTTCAAATGGTCATGCAACTCGACCGGAGGTGCTTCGAGGATGTGAGAGGGATCTGGTACATATTTCTTAAGCATGGAGACATGGAAAACGTTGTGGATCCGATCTAACTCTGGAGGTAGTTCTAACCGATAAGCCACTGGTTCAATTCTCTCAGTGATTCAGAATGGTCCAATATACCTCGGGTTAAGCTTTTCCCGCTTCGTAAATCGAATCACACCTTTCCACGGAGAAACCTTAAGAAAAACTCTATCATCGATCTCAAACTCCAAGTCTTTTCTCTGTTTATCTGCATAGCTCTTCTGCCTATCTTGGGCTACCTTTACCCTCTCTCTATAACCTTGATCTTATCATTAGTTAGATCGATCAATTCCACACTAACTAACTTTCTTTCACCCACTTCATCCCAACAAAGTGGAGTACGACATTTTCTTCCATATAAAGCTTCGTACGGTGCCATACCAATGCTAAACTGGAAGCTGTAGTTGTAAGCAAATTCCACCAATGGCAAGTGTCTATCCCAACTCCCAAGAAAATCCATGACACAAGCCCTCAACATATCCTCCATATTTGGATAGTCCTCTCTGACTGACCATCCGTCTGTGGGTGAAAAGCAATGCTAATTTCAATTTGGTTACGAGAGCTTCTTGAAATTTTGGCCAGAGTCGAGAAGTGAATCGAGAATCTCGGTCTGACACTATAGAAACGGGAACTCCATGTAGCCTCACAATCTCATCTATATAAAGCTGAGCCAGCTTCTCAATAGAGTATGTACTATGGACAGCTAAAAAGTGAGCGGACTTAGTCAACCGATCTACGATCACCCAGATCGCATCCTTTACCCTCTGTGTCTGCACTAGTCCCAAAACAAAATCCATAGTTATATGCTCCCATTTCCACTCAAGAATAGGTAAAGACTGAAGATTACCTATTGGCCTATGATGCTCCGCCTTAATTTGCTGACATACGAGACACTTTGCTACGAATTCTACTACGTCTCGCTTCATACCTGGCCACCAATAATTCTCCCTGATAGTCCTATACATCTTGGTGCTTCTAGGATGTAATGCATAGGCAGATGAATGGGCTTCTTCCATGATCGCTTGTCTTAGCTGGTTTCCATCAGGAACACAAACTCGGTCTCTAAACATCAAGACGTTATCCTCTCTGAATCTGAACTCACTAACTCCCCCATCGATCAATTTTTGAATTTCTTTTCTTAACTCATCATCAGACCTTTGAATGTCCTTAATCTAATTAAGTAACGAAGGTCGCACAATGAAGCTTGCCAACAAGGATCCATCCTCACCATTTCTCAACTGGACCCCAAGAGATTTCATCTCTAATAATGCTGGAAAATAACAACTCTGAAGTGCGGCTAAAGACGATGAAGACTTACGACTTAAGGCATCAGCTACAATGTTCGCCTTTCCTGGATGATAGTCTATCACCAAGTCATAATCTTTTATCAACTCCAACCCTCGCCTTTGCCTCAAATTAAGCTCCTTCTGAGTGAGCAAATATTTTAAACTCTTGTGATCCGTAAATATCTGACAATGCTCACCATATAAGTAACGCCTCCAGATTTTTAAAGCAAACACCACTGCTGCTAACTCTAAATCATGGGTAGGGTAATTTGCTTCATGCCTCTTTAGCTATCTAGAAGCATAAGCCACAACTTTTTCATCTTGCATCAGTACGCACCCCAACCCCAATTTTGAGGCATCACTATATACTACAAATCCCTTACCACTCACAAGAAGTGTCAATACTGAAGTAGATGTTAACCGATTCTTCAGCTCTTGAAATCGACTTTTACACACATCGTCCCACTTAAACTTAACTCCCTTATGAGTTAGACGGGTCAAAGGAGCTGCTTTTAAGGAAAACCCCTGAACAAACCTCCGATAGTAACCGACTAATCCAAGGAAACTAGGAATCTCCGTCACTGTCTTAGGTTGCTCCCATTGTAAAATTGCCTTTATCTTCTTGGGATCAACATATATTCCAGCTCCCGATACTACGTGTCCCAAGAATACCACTTCCTGTAACCAAAACTCACACTTCGAAAACTTTGCATACAACTGTCTTTCCCGCAAAGTCTGTAATACTATACGCAAGTGGGTAGCGTGCTAATCATTATCTCTCTAGTAAACCAGGATGTCATCAATGAATACAATAACAAACTTGTCCAAGTAAGGGTGGAACACCCTATTCATGAGATCCATAAAAACTGCCGGTGCGTTAGTTAACCCGAAAGGCATGACCAAGAACTCATAATGACCGTACCGAGTCCTGAACATTGTCTTGGGTACATCCTGTTCTTTAATCCTCAACTGATGATACCCAGACCTCAGATCAACCTTACAAAACACTGTAGCTCCATGTAATTGATCGAAAAGATCATCAATCCTCGGTAACAGATACTTGTTCTTAATGGTCATTTTGTTAAGTTATCAGTAATCTATACATAATCGAAGTGTACCATCTTTTTTTTTTCACAAATAAAGCTGGTGCTCCCCACGGAGATGTACTAGGGCGTATAAAACCCTTGTCCACTAACTCTTTCAACTATACTTTCAACTCCTTCAACTCTGCCGGAGCCATTCTATATGGAGGAATAGAGATAGGGGCAGTACCCGGAAGTAAGTCAATGGTGAATTCGAACTCACGATCGAGAGGAAGTCCTGGTAATTCATCAGGAAATACATCAGGGAACTCACTTACTACGGGGACATTCTCTAACTTAGGTTTCTCTCTCGATATATCAATCACGTGAGCCAAGTATGCCGGATATCCCTTTCGCACCAATTTCAAAGCTTTGAGGGCCGAGATTACACAAACGGTAATACTCAACGCTCCCCCTTAAATACAACTTCTGCTCCCTCTGAACTTTGGAGAATCACTTCTTTCTTAAAACAATCCACCCTTGCTCGATGAGTGGACAACCAATCCACACCCAAGATCAAATCAAAGTCTCGAATCTCCAAAGGGATTAAATCACCCATAAATTCTTCTTCCCCAACTTTAATACCACAGTCTCTATAATACGTATTTCTTACTAACTATTCGCCTAGAGGAGTATGCACTACAATCTCTTTCTATAATGGTGACAGGTTCCTATTTGAGAATGATGCAAATGATATGCTCACGTATGATCTATCGGAGCCCGAATCTATCAAAACATGTGCATCTCTATCAAACACAATCATAGTACCTGTCACTGTGCTAGGTCGAACCTGGGCTTCATCCTCAGTCATTGCAAAAACCCTTATCGAAATTTGAGGCTGTGGTTTGGAAGATGGCTGCTCTAGAGTATTACTCCCCATGCCTGACCGTATCACTAGGCCTTGTCTGGACTGTGATCTTGAAGTGTCTCTCCGCGGTATACTAGGACTAGTCGGAGGAGTAGAAGTAGCTATTATATCCCGTCTCAACTGAAGACAATCTCTCTTGATATGCCCCTGTTGGTCGCATTGAAAACACTTTACAAGCTTTCTACATGACCCAACATGAAATCCTCCGTAATTACGGCATCTGTCCAATCCTCCTGAAGTCCCCCCCTGACTACTCATCACTAATTGATCAAATCTAGAAGATCTCGGCTGTGACTGCTGAGATGGAGGTTTAGTGGATGCCACAGACGCTGAGGTAGTACTTTCTGTAGTAGATGTCGAATCTTTGTCTCTCTTTAAAGACTGACCCGGGAATGTAGGCAAATTTCTTCTCTTTGCAAACTCAGCTCGGATCCGTCTATTCTTAATGGCGAGCTTCTCAGCCTGTAAAGCCATCTGCACAACTTCCCTATACAACTCCTTGCCAGTCACTACCATACGCTCCCGTATCTCACTACGAAGTCCCTCCTCAAAGTAGTTTATTTGATCTTGCTCCAATTTCACCAACTTAGGTACATAAGACATCAGCTCATTAAAACGAGTTTTATACTCCTCAATGGTCATGTTCTCTTGTTTCAAGCTCAGAAATTCTCTCTTTTTCTCTTTCTGATGGAAATAGGTGTAGTACTGACCATCGAACTCTTGGAGAAAATTCATCCAAGACAGAGGTATAGGAGAGCGAGACTTTACTGAACTCCACCAGGTACGGGCTCTCTTCTCAAATAACCGTGTAGCCACATTCAATTTCATCTCATCATCTAATCCCATATCTGTCAGTGTCTACGATACTTGAATAACTCAATCCCTAGCTGCGGTCGCATCTAACTCACCAATAAACGAGACCCAACCTAACTGTCTAGTTTCTTTCAATTTCTTAGAAATGGATACGTCTGGTATTTGGAGTGAAATAAGAGGTGGTGGTACTGGGGCTGTTACTGGGGAAACAGCGGGTGGAACTGTACCAGCCTGAGCTTTGCCCGTAAGAGCAACAAGAAAAGCCGCTAATGCTTGAGCTACCTCGGGTGACATGGCAGGTACGCCAGGGGCAACAACAGATGGTGGAAGAGGTACAGGAATGTCAGTAGACTCAGCAATAGGAGCTGTTCTAAAAGAAGATGCAGTCAACTCCTCTTCTATGAAATTCGGTCGACTTTGTCTGGGATGACCTCTTCCCCTACTGGTAGAGCTAGTGATAGGTGGTAACTCACGTCGAGGAGGCATAATGATCTACAAAAAGAATGGAATTGATTTAGACGACTTAAGACTCTATATGCAACTACATGTAACTAACTAATCTTAATTGGGCCACACTGACAATGTAAATTATTTTAAAATAACTTTAAATCCAAGAACTTTAAAAATCAAAAACTTCTTTCAAAACCATAAGCTTTTAAACCGAAAGCTCTGATACCAACCAAATTGTCATGACCCGGAACCTCCCTCAGGCCCATGACAACCACCG
>NC_030859.1:14929943-14953121 GCF_000208745.1 Theobroma cacao | reverse complement strand
AGAATTTCATGCTTTCTTGCCCTATTTGATTTCTATACACATTTAACTAACTAAAACTACCAATTTAACTAAGAATCAAAACATAAAAATTTCAAAATCCTTCCCCTTGAAATTCGGTCAGCCCCTTGGTATCACTTTTTGATCTCTCTCCTCAAGCATGCTAAATGGAAACAAAGGCATAGGAAAGGTAGAAATCAAGCTAAAGTCAAAAAATCTTACCGTCAGACGTGTAAACGGACGAAAAACACGAATTCCCCTTTGAATTTTCTAGTTTTCCTTTGGGTTTTTCTCTTTTCTTCCTTTCCTCTCTATTTTCTCTCTTATTTTCTTCTTATGGCCGACCATCACTTGATGTGGGGTTTAAATGGGCTGATTTTCCTTTAAAATAATATTAAATCATTAAAAAGTGCCATGTCACTTTTCCATTGGCCCGTTTTTAAAATTTCATCCTTTAAACTTCAATTTCTTCACCACTTAAAATACCATAGTTATTCATACCAAAAATAAATAAATCCTATGATTTTGACAAGTTTGGGTGGTGAAAATTACGGTTTTACCCCGAGACAACAAAATTACCGTTTTGCCCCTATGTTTTGAAAATTGCCGAAATTAAAATTTTTCACTTCCTATCATTAAATTATACTCCAAATAGTTAATCTTGGTCAAAAATTTTACTCCATGATCAAATTATTATCTTAGGTGGCAAAATGATGATTTTGCCCCTGAACATAAAAATTTTTAATTTTTCCCCAAATGAACCCTTGAACTTCGAACAATCAGTTTTAGTCATTCCTGAACTGTACAAAATTAAATTTCATCCTACGATTCCTATTTGAACTAGTTCGAGGTTAAATCAACTCAAGTGTACCGTTAGGTACAATATCGGGTTTCGTCTATTCTTAGGAGCTTTCCTAGCGTAATAACATGCTACTCAGTGTATGTATGTCATGACATGTGTTTATAAGATCGGGTTTTGTAATTTACATCAATATAAACCCTCTTTAGATATTCAGAATAATTCAAAGTAAGTCGGGTTTTGCAATTTACATCAATATAAACCCTCTTTAGATATTCAGAATAATTCAAAGTAAAAGATATAGTGCTCAAAATTATGCAAATCACATCCTAACGATGATACTTAACAAAAGACTTTAGCATGAATCCCAACAAAAACCTTATTCACCAAAAGTTAAGAATTTAAGACAACTAGTTATCATCATTGGGAAAAAAAATTATTGAAAAAAATTGGCACAACTTTACTTTAGATTCCTAAAATTTAAACAAGAAATAAATTCATTTACCAATTAATCCTAAATGATTTATAAATCTAGATAAACATGTAAATAAAATTAAATCTAACATTCCCACAGAATATTTACCACCAGAAAAATAAATTCACCCCCAAAACTTAAATTAAACATTGTCCTCAATGTTAGAAAAAATAAAAGAAAGGTAAAGAACACTCTCCTAATGATTGGATGAATTTTGTGAAGCTCTAATCTTCCTCCTCATCATCCTCATTGTCACTTATAAGAAAAATTTTTTCACTGAAAAAAATAAATAGAGATTAATGAAAATAAATAAATAAATAACAAAAAAATAAGAGTTTTGAAAGCTTGGGTTGCCTCCCAAGAAGCGCTTCTTTATAGTCAATAGCTTGACTTTGCATGGAAAAAGCTTGAGTTGTGAAAGTAGCCTTCTCTTAAAATGAGGTTGTAGTGCTTTTAACTCAATATTTGATGCTTGCTTAACCCAAGGTGGTGGAATAGGCTGACTTTTATTTAACTTCTCAAATTGATTTATTCTTGAATAATGCGCTTTTGCTATAACCTCTTTAAGTAACTCATCAACTGTATCCAAAAAAGGAATGGGAGGCACAGATGACTTGACTTGTAGTGATGTAAATATTTCCTCTTCTTGCTTAATTTCTTCATCTTGAACTTGATTGCTGGATGTATTTCCTTGATTTACTTTATCTCCATCATCTTGAAGTCTATTATTGATTGCACTAGCTAGTTGACCCACTTGTGTCTCAAGATATCGATTGATTCTGCTTGACTTTGAATGATGGCATCAGTCTTTGTCATGAAGACATCTGTCTTTGTCATGAAGGCATCAATCTTTGTCATGAATTACATGAATGTATCCTCTATTGAAGGCTTCTTCTCTAGCGTAAGAGCTCTAACTTGTGACTGAAAACCATTATGGAAAATAGGCTATGATAAATATTTAGGACCATGATCATTACTCAATGAAAAATATTTGTGATTCCATCCTGAGTTGTAATTGTTGGAGTATGGCTTATTTTGTTGCCCATCGAAGCTTCCATCAAATTGCATTGATTTGTAATAGGTTGGACAACAATCACTTAAATGCCTATCTCCACAAAGCTCACATGTCACAAAAGCACTTTGAAAAGCATTATCACCCCAAGCATTAATTTTCTGAGACAAAACATATACTTGGATGGCTAAAACACTGATTGCATCCAATGCATAATCACTAGCAACCCTCTTAGGCACAAATTGTTCAAATGGCCACAGATAGTTTATCATCTCAATGAAAAGTATCTGAAAATAAAAAGAAGAGTTTAAAGTAAGATTAGGAATGTTTGGTATTAATATTAATAAGAAAGAATTAAAAATCAATTCCCCGGCAACGACTTCAAAAACTCCTTGTTCAATTTTCTACTCACGCAAGTGCACGTATTTTTAACAAGTAATATAGCAATGAAGTAGAGTATCATTCCCATGGAGAATTGTTTAATTCTTGCTGTTAACTACTAAAATTATAACACCCTAATTTTATCTAAACAATTGAAATAAAAAAAATTAAAACTAATAACTAAAACTAAAATTAAATAGCAAATAATACTCACTTAACTACCAGACCTAAGATTATAATATCCCTCAATATTTCATCTGATTATTGTCTCTCTCTCTTAACTTAGTTTAATGGATTAAATTGAGAACCTAAAGTCCTAAATTATTTACAAGTCTCTGTCGAGTTTCTCATAAAAATACCTTTCTCAATTATTTTACTATATGTCTATGCAAATTAAATTGAAAAAAGATTCATTAAGTTTGTGTTATAATCTTGGCTTCGTATGACTTATAAGTGTATGTCTACCCTATATGCAAATCAAACCACCTAATCAACTAAGTGTATTCGATCATATGTTATTCTATTCAAAGTCTACCTAAATCTCCTTCATCAAGGTTTAATCTATGTTTCCAATTCAATTTAATTAGTGATTCGACAATTAGAAGCATTAAGAACAGAATAAAATAAACAACTTAAATCTATCAAACATAAGTAAAAGAGCAATAAATAATTCAGACTACTTATTGAGTTCTAATCATAATCTTAAATTAACAATTTAGTTCCCCATCAAGTCACACATCATCATTGAATAAGTTTAAACAATAAAAACAAACTAAGAAAATAAATGAATAATCAAAAAGAATAAAGTCAAGAATTATAATCTTGATCTTCCAAGTCTTCTTGAATCCTCCAAAATCTTCTCAGCTTCAATGACTTTGTAGCTTGAGTCTCAACTTTCAATCTAGTGTTTTTCTTCCGCTCCTCTTTTTAAGTCCTCTGAAAGGTTGTTTTTATAGACTTTGAAGTTAGGCCAAGTTTGGTGGAGAAAGAAGTCAATTTCAACTAGAATTTCCTCACCAGACTATGTGAGTCGCAGCCTTATCCAATTAATTAACAGAAATTATAATTGCTCTAGGACTGCTGTAGTGCGTCAACTTCGACAAAATTTTTGACTACCTTCCAAGATGAATTGGGTGAAGTGGTAAACATGAAAGTTGTAGCTTTTACTAAAATTCTTCTTTCAAACACCTACAAAAATACAAATAAATCAATAATAACCTATCTTATCCACATTAACACCAAATTAAGCATAAAATTAACCATGATTAGATTGACTCATTTAAAATAACTAATTTAAAATAATTAAATAAAATCTACTAAATTCTATGCATTAGTACAAGATCTACGCTAATTTATTATCAAAATTAAACCCAAATAACTCTATATCATAGAGTTATCACTTTCCTTCACAGGTAGACTTACTTTATTTAAATCTATTCTCTCTACGATTCCTGATTATACGATGCAAACTATCACTATCCCTACAAATACTTGTAAGTGAATTGAGGCTCTTTGTCATAATTTTTTGTGGGAGGAAGACTCCAATTCTAGGAAAATGCATTTAATGACTTGGACGGATGCTTGTAAGCCCAAAGATGAAAAAGGTTTGGGTATTCGTAGTTTAAGAATAGTGAATGATGCATTCCTTCTTAAATTATGTTGGCATATTTTAACTAAGATAGACAAACTTTAGGTAAGAATCTTGCGAGAGAAGTACAATGTGGGTTCCTTTATGGTTCTTAAGAATGTACATCGTGTAAGTTCTTCTATGCTTTAGGCATCTCTTGGTCGCCTTTGGAATTGTTTTAAAAAGAATATCATTAGGCCATTAGCGATGGTCACTCAACAAGTTTTTGGATTGATATTTGGGCGGGAGAACACCCTTTAATTGATGTTGCTCGAGCGAAGGGTGTGGACATTGATGATGAGAGTTGTGTGAATAGCTTTAGTTTGTTGAATGGGGAATGGGATTGGAGTCGTTTGTCTAGCTGTCTTTCGGTAAAGGAGCTTAGTTTAATTTCTAGTTTTCTCCCCCATTTACTCCTCCGCTGTTTGATAAACCTTATTGGGCCTTTTCTTCTTTTGGTCGATTCACAGTAAATTCGGCTTATGAATATTTGTAGGAGATTACTATTTTGGAGATTAAGCTTAACAAGGGTCTATGGAATTTGGCATGGAAGTGAGAAGGTCCACAATGTATCTATATGTTTTTGCTTTAATGCCTCTAGGATCGTCTTTTAACTAATCAAGAAAGAGTTTGTCATCATCTTTTGATTGATCCCTCTTGTACACAATGCCATGTAGAGAATGAATCAATTTTACATGTGTTGAGGGATTGTTCCTTTGCAAATGCTATTTGGACAAGGCTCCGTCAAGAAGATTATGTGAATTTTTTCTCGTCAGCTGCATTTGATTGGTTTTTGTTTAATCTTCACAAGTGGAGAGTTGATGTTAATGATATTCCTTGGACTGTTGTATTTGAAGTTACATGTTGGTTCCTTTGGAAATGGCAAAAGTCTTTCATTTTTGAAGGCAAGGTTATTAGTACAAAATGTCGTATTATTTTGATTCGTACCTTGTCATCTGTTGTGCATCATTCTTGTTCAAAATACCTTGAGTGTGTGGGTATCTCTCTAAACCGAAGAGAAAAAGTTTTCATTGATTGGTCCACACCTCCTTTAAGATGAATTTCTTTGAATTCAGATGGTGCCTATTGTCGACCTATAAAACTCGCAACAATAGGTGTTCTTTGAAACTTTGCAAGTGAATGGCAAGGTGGCTTTGCCTTTCACCTTAGGAAATGCACAATGTGCCATGCAGAGCTTTGGAAGGTATATCGGGGATTATGTCTTGCATGGGACTTAGACTATCACAAGATTGATCTTCAAATTGACAGCAAGCTTCTTGTGCAAGCCATTCCTTCCCCTCTTGTTAATCCATGTTTCAACCTAGACTTGATTCAAGTTATTCAAAGTCTTCTTCATCGTCAAGGAGAAGTTAATATTCATCATGTCTTTCGAGAAGACAATGCCTTGGCAGATTTAACAAATTTATTAATTTTGATTCTCCTCCTATTAGGGCTTGGGACCTATTGATGAATGATGTTATAAGGGTGTGCTGATTAGACTAACGTTTTTTGTTTTGTTCAACAAAAAAAAGAAAAGGATAAATGTAATTTGATGCAAGAATAAGTAAATGCATCCTTTATTCAAATAACATACGAATTGCTCTTTTCCTCAAATAAATAAAAAAAATAGATGAAACTTTTCTTTTCAGTTCAGATGTTAGACTGTTTGTAGACAGGACAAAAGAAATGGGAAAATGCCCAAGTAGAATAGTTACCTGATTTTTAGATTACAAATATACACTCAATACGCAACCAGGCCACCGCATTGTACAAAGGAATTTAGACGCTCTTATTCTCAGTTTTGCATGGCCCATGCACACACCAACATCTATTTTCTTTTCTTTTTTGCTTATTTCCTCACAAATCTTTTAGCAACTCAAAGATAAAAATAATCTTCCTTCATAGTACTACTAAACAGAACCATCCACCAGAACGATTCTAGCAATGATATACAATATGGACTACTGGAAAAGCAGACAACTCATCGGCTTTCCTATCAGAAACAAGCATTATCAAAACTATCGCTTTGGTTCACTTAAATTCTTGCCCTCGAAGAATTCTCCCAACATTCGTTCAAGGTCCTCTACTGAATACTTGATGTACTTCTGAGGATTTTTCCCACTCTCAACTAGAGGTCTGCAGTACATAAAAATCAGAAATAAGAATAATAAGTTGGAATAGGAGACGGTACAGATTCTCAAAACGAAAGTAAAGACATCGGCATTACTGTTAATTGATTTTAGTATCGGTATATGAAACTTATGTAACTAAGTTATGGTCAGCTTTCTGAACAAATTGACTTCAAAGATGAGAGGAAAAGCATTTCACACCCGTTTCGCCATCATCTTCACAGCTCAAAACTTTTCCAAGACCACATTCTTGTGTCTTAACAACCATGTGGAAAAAAAAGGGTTGTGGCTTCCAAACAAGAACAAACAAAAACACATGCATGCATAAACACAAATTGACACGCTCGCACAACTACTTTAATGTTACTCCATTTGTATTAAATAAGCCAAAAAAAATTTCAAATTAGTATTAAGTTTATCAGTGCAAAAATGTACCCATAGCGTTTTAGAAATGATCTATAGGCTGGCAACAACACTTCAGCAACTGCAAGCCTCAGGGACTCCCTCAACTCTGTGTCGGGCACTGTCCATTGAGATTGCCTTTGATGAAGCTCCTCAAACTGCATATTGAAAATCTTGAACCTGATCCATGAACAACTTGCACATCAAGATCAGAGGTTAAGGACAAATAAAATACATGGATCCATATATAAAATTTTTATTTTGAGGAATTAAGAGCAAAGCCAGAGGGGTGACACGGATCCAGTTAAAATTGACCTGTCTTTAACCAGTGCTCTGGAAACACCACTGCTGTTGCCTCCATCACCACCTACTGCACTACCACCTCCAGATGAGGTCAGTCCTTGTATAGAGAGACACTGCAGGATCTATAGTAGAAAAAACCATTAAGAAAATGTTAGTTAATTTGTACAACATTAAGGGAAATGAGTAATTTGAAAAAACCATTAAGAAAATGTTAGTTAATTTGTACAACATTAAGGGAAATGAGTAATTTGAAAGCATTATACAATTACAAGCTAGTTCCAATGCAATAGCCATTTCCAAATGTATATGAGGCAATAGCCATGTCAAGATGGAGAATATCACCTCATTTGGGAGCCTATACCAACCAAGAAATATAATTTGTCCAAGACTAAAGTGTTCATGGTAATTAATGGAGTCTACTAATTATTTACTATGGAGTCATTTATTTGTTAGTTTATACATATCGTTCCATAAAATAGATTCCAGTTTTTTAACATGGTAGGAAATAGCATGACAATACATGGTTCTATACACATTACATTAGTAGTGAATATATCAAGGTATTTTTTGGCTATTATTGCTAAATTTTCAACAGATTTTAACCACTTGCCATTTAATACTTTTCTGAGCGAGAATTCAATATTTTATGCGACTTGAAGTCTATAAGAAGGTTGTAATACCCCCTTTGAGATAATGGCAGATTGTCAAGACTTAATATTTACAATATGAATCTAACTACAGATCATTTTACCTGGTTAAAAATCTTATTTTGTTCACACCAAATTAAAAAGATTTTTTCTTAATTTTAGGCCCATATAGGGGCTCTTTCCGAGTCTCTACTCGAGAATTTATTGTCCATACAGTTCTAATTTAGTTTATACAAAGGGTCCAAATTAATTTATTTTCAAAGGTCAAGATTTATTATTTTGAGTATTAAGACATTGAAAAGTCCTTATAAGCATTCTTTGCGACTAAAGGAGTATTACAAAATTTGTGCAGATCTTCGGAGTTAGGAGTTCTGACCAAATGTAAGGATAGTAGACAACTGTATTCTTGTGTTACATACGTCAAACATGATACATGTTAAAATCTATCTGAAATTTTAAAATAGATGTTTCCACTGATGAAGCACATCAACTACCTATTGGCCTTCAGATATGAATGAAACACACATTAAACCTCAAGATAAACTTTTTAAGTATACATTAGCAATATGTTCATAAGTAAAAAATAGTATTATTATAAGAGTTTTAGCTTATTTTAAGATGCTATGGCAAGGGAAAATCTACCTTGAACAATCCAGTAATCAAACCTAACTCCACAAACATCTATGTCCAAGAACTAGTTTGTATGCATCTTAAATCACAACCCAAAACAAAAAGAAAAGAGGGGGAGGAGGAGCATAAAGGACAAAACATATTGGTCTATGGGGTATTATTTTAGTGTTAGATGCCCCATTTTTCCATAAGGACATCATGAGCACAAGACACCAAGATGACAGGAGAATACATAGCAAAAAATGGCCAAATAGGTGACATTTTCACTCCTGTGCAAGTGTGCTCAATGCAGACGACCATTCCTTAAGCATCAGTTTTAAGACATGCTAAGCAATTAACATGATTAAATTGTAACAATATTCTTTACAACAGTACAAAACTAGCAACTGATCACCAGCTGTCTATTGAGATAAATGAGTGATTAATTTATTGAATAACTAAGTAAGAAAAATAAGGAACATTGCCAAATCAGTCCTTTTCTTGTGTTATGTCAATTAGGTCATCAGAAAAATACCTTTTGCCAAGCATTCCTTTTGTATTGATTTGCATGCTGCTGCACAATCCTCCTGTGTCTTTGCACCCAATCATCCCCTAACAGGTCTTTGGCTTCAGATCTAAAACAAGAGATCACAAAGTATCAGAACTATATGCACAACAAAGAAGTAACCTTAAGAAGCACAGGAAAATTCAGATTCACAACTGACCTGCGCACAGATCTCACCATATAGTGAATATTATTCATGAGAAATAAGTGGGTCAAGGCCTGATCTTTATACTGCTTGGATTTTCCATCCAAATTTGTTTGAAGAGCCTGCATAATTCTCATTGTTACAGAAGCCAATTGAGAATTTGTACCATCAGCATTTTCAAATTCCTGGAAAAGTTGCTTCAATGTTGATTGGTAGCTGCAGGAATTCAACACATGATTTTCAGTTCAAAAGTGTGAACTATATCTATCGCCAATCGTATCATGCAGCAAAAATATCACAACCAGACCATAATATTGAACCACTAAATTGGCTTCAGGATTAAGACAAGGTTAAACATCATACAATCATATCATGATTTGATTATGAAAATTGCTGGATAATTAATACTGCATTGACAAATATTCAGTCCTCCCATTTGTTAGAACTAGAACTACAAACAGATTAGTTTCAAAGATCACAGGTCATGCATATCTGTTTAAATTTAAAGCAACATATGATTAGCACACATGATGAGCGTAAGTGAGTAATAAAGCACAAAGACAAGTTGGATATTTTATTTATCTTCGTTTTGATGAAGGATGATTAGATTCTGTTATTTTTTCCATATATCAGATGAGATATAACAGATTGTCCAATATCAAACTTTGAAAATTCTTTTACCACAGATTTTCTAGTACTGGCTAATTTGGAGCGAGATTCTTCCACTGATATTTGAAACAAATAATTATTGAATAACAGGAAAGAATTTTATACAATAAATAAATGAATATATAAAAGGTGCAGCTGGTGTGCAATTGTACATGTGCGTGAGAGAGAAAGAGAGAAATAAAGGCGTAAAGTATGATAAAATTTTCACACACTAATGCAGATGGAAAGCATGCATTATCATTTGCCAAAGAGAAAGATGAATAACCTACAAATTGAGGAAAGCTGAACTTACTCGAACAAAAACTTTACATAATTAATCACATAGCTGGTCAAAGGATGGACAGTTCCATCCAGCACTGCAGTTTTTGTTGCATCTTTTTCAACTGCTTCTTCAAAATCACCAAAGGTCTCTTGAGCTGTCTGGGCAAGCCGCTTTGTTAAGCCGAATGCAGATTCTCTGATCTCGGTGCATGCTTTACCTTTGAAAATTGTTTCGATCTGCAAAAGAATTAAAATATTAAGTTAATGAAAAATACCAAGCACCATCTCAGTTTGCCCCACCTTTACAGCAGGGAAGTGAAGGCTACACAGTAAACTTGATTATGACTCTTCCACTAAATTATAAACCTAGCTGGAAGACCAGGTGAAATCTGACAGTATATACCACAGATTTTAAAGAGTTTACCTAGAAAATTTATAAATAAATCTTTGACAATCCTTACATGTCTAACAATCGAGACATATGAAGAAATCATAACAATGTTATAAGAGAAAATACTTTCACATTTTAATATCTAATTTCAAAAGAATAAAATACAAAAGTATGATTTGAAAGGTATCCATTTGGTACAGGCCGGTGATGAATTTTAAAATCAATAGAAAAATGCAAAATTAAATAAATTCACAACATTTTGCACAACAGTTTTGTAAACTTCAATTGGAAGCAATTCTCCTCACATACTCCAATACTTGGCAAGTGATAATAAACAATAAATTGATCAAGGAAATATATAGAGCAAATAGAAAGTCCTAGTTTTACAGTGCAAGTCAATTGTTCCCATAATTTTTATTATGAAACAAAACTCATTAACAGAGAAAAAAGAGAAATAAAAAATAAAAATAAAAACAAAGTGCAGCCATTCTTTCTGATCCTAGAACTATTCTAATTCAGTGAAATACTGTAGCATGCATGTTTGGCCAAGACAAAAAAACATATCATAAATCGTTCCATTTGACCCAATGTATTATCAGTAATTTAATCTATATGGAAGTCCTAGAAAATTTCAGATCCAGTCAAACTAAAAATGGAACTACATAAAATGATTGCATGTATTTTATCCATCTCCTAAGCCCCATTCTCAAATTGCAGTGACCTCAGGACACACTAGAAGAATTGTAATATTAACCATACCTCAGGGTGAAGCTCTCTCATTATCTCGTACATGTCTAAAAGTACAAACAATTTTTCTGGTGATCTTTTGCTTTTTGCAATCGCCTCACCAAAACTAAGTAGAACTGAAACACTACTCGCAGTAACTTCAGCAAAACATTGATCACTAAGAGAATCAAAGCCTTCAAACATTTGATCACAAACTTTTCGTTCTCCAGCAAATAGCAGTTTGACCTGTTCAAAAATAACTAGTCATTTGGAAGAACAGGTTGATTGAAATTTCTCCATATTCCACAATGTTACTTACAGCAATACGCATAAAGTGAATCCAATTGCCAATCTTTGCCTCCAAAACCTCCCATTGCATCTTCTGGACATCATCTTTGCTAAGTTTTTCAACTCCCAATTTGCGGAGACTTTCTTCCAGAACCAAAGAACGGGTTTCTCTGAGAAAAAATGAAAATGTTAGATCTGTTGCAAGCAAAACAATAATGACATCACTCATACAACTATAGGTATGAATTTATTTCCACAGAGTTTATCTAAGGAAACTAACAGTGTATATGGATATTGAAGGCAACAGTTCTCCAAATAATCAACAATAAATAGGAAGAATCTTCTAAGATTGGATTCAGAACAAATTTACCTAATATGGAAGTGTGAAGTGTCTGAAATGGTGTTTCGATAAATTACGGCAAAGGTGAGATTGCTGCAACTTATGTTTCCAGAAGACATTGGGAAAGCAATGCAGAGGCTATGTTGAAAAGACTGATGGTCTAATGTCAATATGTCATAGTAGAAAGTGATTGTTTAACAGTTGTAAATGCACTGCAAAGCTCAAAGCAGTCCTAGCATATTATAATGAAACCCTTAATAAGATAAAGGACATCATGAACATGTTTCTGCTGGAAAATATACAAGGGACGGAAATAATGATACTGATTTCTTGGCTAAGGCTGTGCTTCTCATTGCAGTCAGTGGCTCAACTATGTGTTTGAACCCCCATCAAAAGCAAATCATGCATTTGGCTCCAAAACTCAACCCATGACTGTTTAAATCACATCTCTACAACACCACTGGAATGGCCTAATAGCTATAGTTTTAGTGTTACCCGCCTAGTTTAAATCTAGGCAGAATCTTGGACACCTATATATTCTCGTGGGCTTTATGTTTCCAGGTCAACAAGAATAGGTCAGATACAAGATAAATTAACCATACAACAGTTAAACTCAGTTCTCTTCTAAGTTGGGATTGAGGCTGGATGTTTAAACCAATCAATGATTCCATCATGATCTCACATGGAAGAGGCATGCTATTGATTTGGAAGGAGATTAGGGATTTTTTTTTTTTCAAACTTTATCTAGATCAGAAATAATGTTGCCTATATAATTGGCTAGCATACGTGCTTCTTCTCCCACAACCCCATCACCCAGCCTCCTATTAAGCAACTTTATTTAATTAAGCCAAAACTCCTAGCGATATGCTTGCAAAGAACTTCCACCTCCCTCTCTGTCCAAAAGATTTAATTTGACAATGATTGCTAGCTTTCAATGGTGATAGAAATCCATAATATTCCAAAAGCAAGTTCAAAAATTCAGAGGCAGTAGTAAGCAAAAGCAGTTTCTTGTCATACTGTAAAACATCAACCACTCCCAGCCCATTAAACTTTCACCACTGTCCAAATAATTGTATTACCCTGTGCCCTAGCTAGGTCGAACTCTCTTAATTATGATGACAGAAATGAAATTTTATTGAAGTGGTGCCGCAACATGGTAGGAAAGCTGTTACATCCCATTAGCCTTTTGAGATATCTATTGATGGCACACAAAACTTATGTAGCTGACCCTAAAAACTTGGTAGTAAGACATGTTTGACTCGAGTTGTATAGAAATTAATTTTTTGAGTTTTATTCATCGCATGAGGACAAGGATATTATTATGCACACTTCACAACTCAGACACAGGGATTAATCCAAGCAAATAATAAAGACACTAATCAATTGACATGACCTTAGCATCATGCCAAACCTTATGATAATTTAATTATTCAAAAAAAGTTATATGGCTTGAAGTCCGAAAAATTAAACAAGTAATTGAACATAGGCAAAAATAACTAAAGAGCAAGACCAGAAAATCTCACTTGTAAATTCTGAGTAACTGCTGCTGATGACCAGCTCGAACCATTTGCTGGGCCAAATCATGCAGTAATGGCATAATCCGTGGAGGTATAAGTGTAGGAGGAGTATAGACAGCAGTTTCCAGCTCACTTTTTTCAAGCTCAGAATGGTTATGGGATGTACTCTTGCCACCAGCATCACCTTGGTTTCCAGGTGATCCTGATGACGGACGTAGTGCATTTGGAAGGCCATCAAAGAGACGATCAGGCTCAATAGGTTTGCTGAAGTTCAATTAAAAAGAAAAAGAAATAAAAGGGAGGAATAAAACATAATGAAAATTGCAAGATTAAGCAATCTAAAAAAATAGATCCTTAATATGACAAATAGTATCCTAAGATTATTGAGAAAACACCCATTAAATAGATTATTCTTAAACTTCATTAAAAAAAGATAAAAAGAAGAAATTTGAGTTTTTTCCTGGTTAATGCTTATGATGCATTAGTACTAACCTAACATAAGGGGAGAATCAGTACCAAAGGATGAGGAGTTAGCAGTAATAACACCAGTATATAATTTGGCATTTAGACCATTTGGATCTCAACCTAATAGCTGTTCACCATATTATCAACCAGATTAACAAATAAGACTATGGCACTTGCTCTGCATATTCTGATAAAGAAATATGACAGAAATGATGCTCAAAAGACACATAAAAGCCCACACTCACACACAAATGCAAGAAAAATTGAGAAAGCACAATCAAAACATCCATGCAATTGCTTAGTATATTAATAACAGGAAACTATTGTAAGGATGACCTCTATGAGTAGTATGACGAGAAATTTGAAAGATGCAATGGTGCCAGAGGGCCTGGTTTTTAGAGACAAAGGTAAGAAGTATGATGACAGAAAATTTCAATACCAGAAGTTATCATCTCATCATGGAGCACTAGTCTATACAAGCCATGAATTGTTAACTGTACAAGTCAGAAGATAAAAACACAAAGTCAAAAGGACTTGATGAGTTAGGAACACAAACCTGTAAGAATTTAAAAGCTGCTTATACTCGTCCTCTAGCTTTGAAATAGCTTTATCAAGTAAAGTGTTAGCTTGGTTAAGCACCCCATCGCTATTCCTAAAGTTCTTGCTGCTGCTAAAAAAGCGAATGTTGTTTCTTAGCTGATCAATTGCTCCTAGGTAACCTTCTAGGTCCTCATGCGGTCCCTTAAGTATTTTAGCCTCGGCCTACGAAAATTCAAACAACCAATAATAATACATTCAAAAGCAAGAACATCTACCTCGCTCTCATGACAAAGAAATTCCATGATTTGAGAACACGAAAGTCATTTAAATTGGAATTTGGGTTTTTACAAATAAAAAAGTTCCATAATTTAGGTTTGATTAGGCATAAACTAAGATACAGCTAAGCAATGGATCTTCAACTTCATCTTTTAGTTAGAAAGACGAACCTGACGAGAGAGATCAAATTGTGCCAAAATAACTTCAGCAGACTTCAAAGTCTTGTCTATATTCTCATGAGCTTTTCTTATAGCATGAGTTCTAATCTGTAATACCCAAAACAGCAAGGAAAGCATAAGGGAAATTCCCTGATCTGATAAACTCATAAGTAAATCCTGGAAAGCAGAAGGAAACCTGAGTGGGACGCATGGCAGTCTCGAGGGCAGAGAGGCGGCTGTCGAAAGAACCAAGAATGGAGACCACGTTGTCTGTAATGGTCTGGCTCTTTAGCAGAGCCTCTCTCATCATCGCTGCTCTCTCGCTTAGCGAATCCATCCCCACAACTGCTATTCCCATCTTCTTCTTGCTTGCTTTTTCGCTTTTGTTCTTCCTCCCTCAATAATTATTAGTATTAGAGCAATAGTTTATTTTGAAATTGGTAAGGAAAATGGTTGACACTTCTGTCTTCGGCAACAGACACTTTCCCTTTGTCTTCTTTTCCGGTCTTTGACAGGGTGGCCACATAGGTCGACTCTTCCATACTTGTTTTTCTTCTCTTTTCTTTTCTTGGTTTTTTATTTTTATTTTTTTTTCCTTGACCCTACATGCATTTTTGAAGAATTAAAACTTACAATTTTTAATTTGATATACTATCCGAAAAATTCCTTAAATTATTCAAAAAAATCTAATAATTTTATATTTTTATTACATTCAATCAAACACTTATAACTTTATTTTAAATCAAATAAATAGTTATATTTTTATTTTAAATCAAATAAACCCTTATAATTAAGATATGTTAACGTATCATAATTGATAATGACGTACTATGTTGATATATCATAATTGATGATGACGTAACATACTAATTTGATATTATAATATGATTATATGATATTTTTTATTATCTACATCAACACCATGTCATTATCATATAGATATAAAATGATAAAAAATATTCTGACTAATGACAATTAGTAAATTATTAATTATAAAGGTAAAGGCTCATTTAACTCAAATAAAAGTACATGGACTTAATTGAATGTAACAAAAAAATAAAAAATTATTTGAATTTTTTAAAATAATTTAAGTTTTTATTTGAACATTATACCTTTTAATTTTTATTAATAAAATGTGCATGAATTTTACATAATTTTTAAGAATATAAAATAGATAAGTCTGTCATGGTACTTTATGATCCATGCATAAAATTAATAATAGTATTCAAGTACTAAAAAAAATATGTTGCATTACCTAATTACACTACATTATATTGACACCTTAATTCATATATCCTTCCTTTTTGTTATTTAATTTAAATATAACATAATACTTAAAAAAGATTTTTTAATTATTTAAAAAAATTTAATTAAGTTTTCATTTTTTTTATTAAGTTCAATGAAGTTTTTATATTTTTATTTTGAATCGAATATACCTTTATAATTAATAATTTATTAATTATCATTTGTCAAAATTTTACTTGTTATTTTATATTTATGTAATATTGAAATAACGTTGATATAAAAAATAAAAAATGTTATGTGATTATGTTGTCATCCACTATGACATATAGATTAAAAAAGATTTCGATGGGTTATCTATATTGTAATTTTTTTATAATGAAGTAATTAAATTGATTTTTATTTTAAAAATATATATAATGATTTAAATTAAACGTAATAAAAAATAATTTTTTAAAAAGTTTTTCTAAATAACACAAAAATGTTTTGGTGTTTAACTTGAGACATTCTTGGTTGCTTGCTAAGAAGTATGACTTACAGAAGAAACAACCCAAAAGGATTCAGGGTATGATTAGCAAGGTCAAATTGGCTTGGCTATCTCTGGTAGGTTGCATTATGGACACAATAGACAACTACAGCAAAATCAATTAAAAAATGCATTTTTCAATAGGTGCCAAGCAAAAGGAATGCCGTAGCTCATCTGATGGCCAAACAGGCCCTCTAGCAATGTCTCAATGTATCCTACTTATTTTATTCATAACAGATGCAAACCCACCCATCAATTATTAGGTTCAATTAATAGCTCTTCGTCATATATATATAACTAACCAAAAACCAAATTTTAGCGTAGGATATTAAGTAAATAGAGCATACTAATTATCAATTTGTAGTGATCCCAAAAAAAAACAAAAAATATATAAAAAATTCAAGTGGCCTCCCACTTGATACTCCCATTGACCATATAATATAAAACTGTACCCTAATCCGAAAAGGTTCACCACAACGACCTATGGCCTTTAAAGCCAAAAGAATTCTCACACCAAAGACTAAACTTGAAGGAAAAGTCCCAGGCTCCATGTTGGGTACCTGTTTATCATCATTTATAGGCACTGCAAGCAATTCTTATAGACCAATTCAATGACCATCCCATCCTCATGATCAAGCAACTTTACAATGAAGCCTTCATCTTCCTGATAGATCTTTTTCTTTTTTTGTCTAAAAGCACAAAGATAGTATAAATATATGTAGAGTACGAAGAAATTTAAGAAGACAAGAGAAACCTCACAACTTACTTTCATATTCAGGAAAATAAACAGATACATATTTAACTTCGTTCTAAGTTCCACACTATGGGTTTCGGGTTACAAAAGCTATAGAAACAAAATATGAAGCTTATTTAGAATAATAAAAAAAATACACATGAAAACAAACTAAAAACATACATATTGTGGATGCATAACTGTCATTGTATAATTTTATTAGAGTTCATTTTATAAATGGGCCTCATGTATTAAGTGTTTTTGAAAATAGATCTCCTTATAATTTTAACTGTTATTAGTCAAGAGAATTAAAATTAGGACAAAATTACTCTTAATGAAACTAACCCATTTGTTTGACTCCACACCTCAACCCCGAAACCTATTAACGAGTCAAGTATGTTTACAAAGTGTATAACTCCTCAATTCTCATTGACAGACCATACATCTCCCTATAAAGAATTCTCTCGAAAGCATTTCTTGCTATTTCAACTTTCAAGCATTTTTTGCAGTGGTAGAAGCATTTTGGAGTGGTTATTTTTTGCATAAAGGTAGTTCACATATTAAGTAGTGAAAGGAAGTTCACATTATGCGGAGCAAGTATAATATATTTTTATTTTTAACCATGTGGAGAAATGTTTTTAGGGCTATTGTTATTCTTCATGTTTTTCATTTATCGTTTTTGAGCATAAACGTAAGCATATTACTTGTTCATATTGATATTCTTGTTGTTTGAAATTGTTGAATATAAACATGAAGTTGGTATTGTTGGTGTTTTTGGGGTCAAAAAGTGATAAGACATGCGTGACTGGTTAATATGTATGCGTTATCACCCTTTGATAGGAATTGGGTTTAAGTTTAGGTATTACGTGACTAAGGGCTTGCATACGTGGTTGACACCTCATATATGATTGGATTTTGGCATGATGTCACTTAATGTGTGTGTGATTGCGTTAAGCACTGCGTTTAGGGTTTAACATTGTGTGACTAGTTGACATGTCATTGCATGAGTGGTTGATAAGTCATTGCGTGAATATGGTTTAGGCATGACGTCACTTAGTGTGTATGTGATTGGTTTAGTTGTTATTAGCATTGCGTGATTTATTGATAGATCATTTCGTGATTCAATGCAAGTAATTGCGTGACTTTTTGATAAGGCATTGCGTGACTGTTATTTGTATGGAAGTGCACAAGTGTTATAACTGCATGAAATTTATCTGTATGGCATTGCATGACTGACATTGCGTTCATTTTATATTATTTTGGGTCAATTTTAATGCTTTAATGTGTATATGTTGATTTACTTAATAATCCATGCTTGACATGTGCATTAATTATTCTGTTTTAGGGTTGTCTAAAAACAGTTAAAATTATCGTGAAGGTCATTTTTGGAGTGAGCTTATAAGAAGGGCTATTTCTCATAAATTTCTTTTGTTTTTTTTAATCTACAATGATCGTATTAACTATAATGGAAATGTTATTTGTTTTATGTTGCAGATAGCCAGAATAAGAATAGAGTAAGATAATGTGAAATCTTTGCTTTGTGTGCCGAGGCATTGGTGGGGCTTCAACGCTAACATTAACATCCACTGTAAGTGGTCGCATCTACATGTGATATGTGAGATGCTGGACAAAGTAAATGAGTTGGAAGGTTTGAAGAGAACATGCTTTGGGCATATGATGGACGTTGAATCAGAGAAAAGTTTATTCTGCACCAGTCTCATGCACAACCTAATTCTATGCAAAATCAACGAACCTAGGACTATAGAAGGTGAGTTATGGTTAGCCATTGGCAAAACGAAGGCCCGATTCTTGAAGAGGGAGTTCTACCTTGTGACAGGACTGAAGTTTGGTAACTTATTGGTCCTTATTGTCAATCCCTACGAGGTCGTTTTTAGAAGAATTCACCAGTGATATTAGGGACTAGGAAACAAGGTGAAGATATAACGAGTTTTAGAGATGTTCAAAAGAAGGCATTTTCAGCAGGAGGGAGACACGACCAAGATAAGCCTCGTCTTAATCGCGACCAATGTTTTATTTGGTCAAGACTACAGATGATTAGTGATTCCATGGTTGTTGTTGCTGGTCAAGAACATCGACAACTGAAATGCATTCCCATAGGGCACATATGTTTGGAGTATGACCGTCGATTACTTGATAAGGGGTTGTGAACCTCCAGCGGTGGGAGTAGTAGAGAAGAAATGTTACCACCTCTACGGATTTATATGGGCATTTCCAAGTAGTGTGCTATACCTTAATGTTTTTTATTATTCTTTTCGCATAAGATTTTATAATGTGAGCAAAATGTTTTACAATTGATGTGCAGTTTTGAGCATTGGAAGCAATTCCTGATATTCAAAGCTTGTTTGGAAGGCAGCGCCAATCTAGACAAGTTTGCCAAAGAATGCTAAAATGGCATTATGACAAGAGGCCTATAGGCTTCCACGTCAATAGTGCAAGTTTAGAGAGAGAAGGCAAGGTGAGTAAAGAAACCATATTGTTTTTATTTTATTTAATTTTATTTTTTTGTCATAAGGTAGCTAAGGTTCAACCTAATGGCAATGTATGTTTTGGTACAATTGCGTGCAGTTGGAACTTTGGAACCAATTGCGAAAGAGATGTTGATGACATATTAGGCCGACATTGATGTCAATATCTCTGAGGGGTAGCAATCGTTCCATTATGAAAGTTGGAGGGTTGGTCAGAATTCGATCCCTACCAAAGAAAGAAGATAATGGATTGCAAACAGAAAAGTATGGAAAGACACGGTGTTAAGCGGAGTCGCACCACGAACGAGGAGGTCTATGCCCAATTCTCTACTATTAAGGCTCTTAATGTTGCAGAGGTGCTTGATTTTCCTCCTGTTACTCTTTATGCTGCTTCGCCTGCTTCTCATGCTACTCTTGATGTTGCTTCTCCTCATGTTGCTCTCAATGTTACTTTTCATGTTGCTCTTGATGTTGCTTCTTCTTACGACCCGGAACTCCCCTCGAGCCCGTGACAACCGTCGCGGTGCCCTAATAGGCAATCATCTCCCGGAATGCCAATCGGAACACCGCAAGGCTTAATATCAGTTTTTTATTTCCCCCAGTGAGTAACCGTTGCCAAATATTATGTTCCAAAGGATTTTGAGCTATTTCCAACTTAAAACAGATAAATTAAACATTTTCGTCTCATAGGGGCATTTTAGTCATTTTCCATTGAAAATTTCGAAACCAGTTAAAAATGTAGTAAACAAGTACCAATCGCATAATTCACGATTAAAAATAAGTTTAGGCATCTAAAACCTTTATTTAAAATGGAATTATAATTATTTGAATATAATAAGAAGATAAAACAAAATATTCAATAAAATATTTTATTTTCTTATAAACAATAATTTTGGAGTTATGCGTAAATACTTTTTGTAACGTAAAAACAAAATAAATTCATTCATACTGTAACACAATAAACTAGAGTATTTAAATTAATTTAAATTTATAAGATCAAGTGGGCCCATAATAACCAAAATTAAAGAAGTTATGAACCTACAGTTTGAAAGACGCAATCCAATGAAAATGCCCTATGGAACCAGTTATCTACAGCCTAATCTAAACCTAAAATGGGTGGAAAGGAGGGTGGTGAAATTATAAAATCCCAGTGAGTAAACAAACATAATTTAAATCAACTAAAGCCGAATAAAAGGAGACAATTAAAATATCCCATCATTTTAAGTATTTCACAATTTGAAAATTCATCCCAACCCATGCAAACGGTTGTATTTCATTTAATTTCTCATTAAGGCTTATGACTTCCATAAACATTTGGCTCATGCCATCAAATAGTACTCGATGACACATTGATCAGAGGCGTACACTCGAGCCCGCCAAGACTGTTAAAATTTTGTATACTCGTAAAACATATTTTTAGTTTGAAAAACACAGCCATTTCTTGGTGTTAGTGGAGTTCATCATCACGAGGTGGTTCGGCGTGACGTGAACTCTATCCATACCTTAGGAGATACCATACGCGCCTCTCCGACCGAGGTACATATATATATATCCGGATTTCGTGCCCTTCTAATAAGCTGGTCTACAGAATCCACCCACTACAGCAAGCTAAACCCACCATACAATAAAATTCAATAACATGATATGACAATTATTGTAATTCACAGCCTTTCAAGGCTAAATACATATTTCATACATTTCAACACAAATGTCAATTCAGCCATTCATGCAAATATTGTCATAAGCCATTCGATTTCAAACCATAAATTTACAATGTAACAAGTGGTCTCCAATTACTCTAGTTTTCAAAATCATTATTCGATTTCAAGACAATTTATAAAATCCTTTCATGTAAATGCATTTTGTTTGTAAAACACAAAGATTTACCATTTAAACTCCTTTTCATCAAATTTCACCAAAATCGATTAAAAATATACTTTAGATAATAAAAATGATGGTAAGGTTACTCACAGTACTAGGAGTTCGATATACTCCTATTCTCGATCTTCGAGCACAATCTCTCTACCCTTGTTAAAGGGCTCACCACCTATACATCATACGTGACACGAATTTTAATAAATTGTGTCAATTTATCATAAACTATTTCAGGCTCTCTAAATCTAAATGAATGCATGCGATGGGATGCAAAATGTCTGATTAATCACTTAAATGTGATATTCGACCTACGTCACACTATACTCGGTCTAATATGCTAAAATCTCCAATTTAACTCCAAATCAATTCTTCTCACTTTCTACACTCTAATTATACCTAAATTACCTCAGTGACTGTGAATGAGTTTCAATTTATCAGTCCTGGGTCAATAATCACACATGTCTACACATTAGGTAAAAAATTAGATTTTCACACCAAAATTTCCTATTTAATTTCTAGCCTTACCAAACATCAAATATCACCCAAATATCATGAAATATCATCAATTTCAGCCACAATATCCTCCCTAGAAAATGCGACCAATAATGGTGATGGGGGAAAATGAATTCTTTTTTTGTTGTTTTGTTTCTAAATATGCTAAACTAACTAAAAACACTACCATAACTTAAAATCAAATCAATCTAACTTCATTCTCTCTCCATACCCATTTGGGCAGCCATGAATTCACCTTGAAAACATGAAATTTAACCATGGAAAATAAGGAGAAATGCATGGGAAAGGTAGATCACAAGTCAAAATCAATAAATTTTACCTTTGATTGCTTGATCCTTTGAAATCCCACATTTTTTCTTCAATTTTCCCACCTAGGTTTTGTGTTTTTTTCCTTTCCTCTCTTGTTCTTACTATGGCCAGCCACATGAAGAGAAAATGGGATAAATATGGGCTAATTTTTATGAAAAATAATAAAGTATTCTTGCTTGACACGTGGCATGTTTCCATTGGTCCATTTTTAAAACTTTAAAAATTTTAAACCTTTGTATCTCCACCACATGATTAGTCAATGGTCAAAATGAGGATAAGGAAAGACCATGTGCTAGACAAATGTCCTAATGGTGGAAAATTACTATTTTGCCCCTAGGGTGGTAAAATTACCATTTTACACCTATACTCCGAAAAATACCAAGAATAAATTTTTTTCACTTCTTAACCTCAAATTATACTCCAATAAGTCAAATACGGCCAAAAGCCTTTTCTAAAAATTCCCATTTTGTCCTCAAGTGGCAAATGACCATTTTGCCCTTGGATAGTGAAAATTTCGGTTTGACTCCAAATTGATCCTCGAACTCCAAATCACCATATTAAACCATTCTGGGACTTTAATATTCTCAATTTTATCTTAAATTCTCTATTTGATTTAGTTCGATGCTTAAATCAACTTTGTTGTACCTCTAGATACAATACCAACTTTTGTAAATTTTTCGGGACTCTCCTAGCATACAAATATGCTATCCATCACATGTATGTCATGACAAGTATTTTTATAGAGTCAGGCTTGACATCTTTTCCCTTACCT
>NC_030859.1:14899394-14927114 GCF_000208745.1 Theobroma cacao | reverse complement strand
GTATTTAAATATTCTTGAAACACCTAATCACTTATTTGCTCTTTCATACTCCAAGTATATCATTTCCATAAAAGCATGCACTTGCTCACCAAAATATCTACATGCATGCTCAACTATGCATGCTTCAACTTATCTCCAAAAGTTTCTATCATACCTCGTGATTTAGTTGTGTTGTCACTAATCCTTTCCTTTCAACAAGGTCAAAACAAGATTAGTAAATTCTCGTAATGATACTCTACATAAGCTGGTTTTCTATACCAGTCTCATAATTCTTCATTCACACTTTTGTCATCTAGTATCTTATCTCAATATAGTCATCTCAAAAATCTTTTATTTTTTTTATATGCCCATATACAAGGCAATAAAGAAGCTTTTCAATTCATTCGGGTAGACATTCTCCAGAATATTTAAAACTCCCAGATAACAAAACGCAATGACCAATAACCAAAATTTAATTTGTAAGCTCATTATCGTGTCACTCCCATCTTACTCATGCATCATAAGCGTGAGGTATTCGGAGCATTACAGCGCTGGACAGTCAGTGCTGCAGCGTTGTGACTACTAGAAATTTCCTCATCAAAGCTATTTGTCTGTATTCAAAGTCACCACATCAATCATTCTCAACCAGTGGGTTTTCCTTCTAGACATATATCATGAGTTCCATAAGTATAGGTACCTTCTATTTTCTTGTCATACACACTAAGCCAAATTAATACTTTTAACTCATGTCATCTTTTAACTTTCATCATCATTCATAAAATTTCACCCCAAAACATCTTTTCCATACAATGTAATGAATTCATGATACATATACCACTTCATACATAAGTTGCTTATTGTCTACAATTTTCCTCAAATTTATTGTCATCCCTATCCAATGATCTTCTTTGTCTTATACTCTAATAGTCTTATTAACTTTTGATATAATTAACTATGAAAACAGCTCAGCTTCCTCCTCACTTTATTCTCACAATCCTTACTAAATCGAAACTTTATATTCCCTATATTCCATTAATTTAACTTCATTGGGTTATATTTGTGCCCAATTATTACTTATAGTGTTATGGCATCACTGAATAATCCCCTTCATGCTTAAATTACTATCATTAACTTAATCACATTATCCGTTTCGAATGTCATTTATAACCTTATTGCTTCCTTCCATAACCTTCCTCAATAATTATATTACCAATTTATCTCTATCATAAGAAAAATTCCTATATCCATCCCATCATTTAAATAGCTACTTTATATTACATTCTAGGCATATACTTTAAAAGCCAAACTATTTTTACTTCTTTGTACAGATAGTTATTATCTCATTTACACTACATCTACTTAGAGTTAAAGTAGCACAAAAATTCTACAAAAATATTACATGTCATTAGGATCGTTATCTTAATCTAATCTTATCGAAAAATTCTACTTTGAGTCTTCCCGAAGATCCTCTTTTGGGTTTTCTTCCTCCTGAGATTTTTTTCTTTGCTTTTCAATCCAGGCTTGTTGTCTTCTCCTAATTTCCTCAACACTCATCGGTGCAGCATTTCTTCCACATCTAGGAGGAAAATGTCGTGTACTTGACACCTTTCTAAGAGGTTTACTTGCAATTGTTTCTTTCTCCTCATTCTTTTCTAGTTGTCCCCTTACATTTCTCCCACAGCTTGGTGGAAAGTGTCGGACAACTATCACACTCTTCCTAGAACGAATATATCCCTTTGCAATTTCTTCCCTCGTCCATTCTCTAGGGTGCTCTCCAGGTTGTTCCAAAAGGAAATCTTGTTCAATTTTCGGAGTATTGGAGCTACTCTCACTTACAAAATTTTCGTTACTCTCAAAGCTCCCCTCACTACAATCCTATTCCACTAAGTTCGGAGCAATTCTATTTTCAGGAATTCGAGACAGACCACCTTTCGAATCACCTGGATCAGGGCGCCATTTGCTTCTAGCTATAGAATCTAGAGATCCCTCGCTAGCACTATGAGGGGTATCAGGTATACTGCCTCTTCTAGACATAGTGTGTATGTCACCCGTGCACCTCACAACCTATACATGACCAAGTATTAATTACTTAATTCTTTACGCATCGCAAGAGTAGGTAGGTTTCTATATGTAGATGTATGCGTTCTATTCAATCTAGCCTAACTTAACTTAACTTAACTTATCTTAACTTAACTGGACTTGGGGCCACACTTGCACTGTAAATTTTAAAATAACTTTAAAACAACTTCAAACCAGCTTTAACCCAAAAGCTCTAATCTTTAAAACCAAAAGCTCTGATACCAATCTAATTGTCATGACCTGGAACTCCCCTCGAGCCCGTGACAACCGTCGCGGTGCCCCAATGGGCAATCATCTCTCGGAATGCCAACCAGAACTCCACAAGGCTTAATATTAGTTTCTCATTTCCCCTGGTGAGTAACCGTTGCCAAATATTATGTTCCAAAGGATTTTGAGCTATTTTCAACTTAAAACAGATAAATTAAAATTTTTTGTCTCATAAGGGCATTTTGGTCATTTTCCACTAAAAATTTCGAAACCAGTTAAAAATGTAGTAAACAAGTACCAATCGCATAATTTACAATTAAAAATAAGTTTAGGCATCTAAAACCTTTATTTAAAATGGAATTATAATTATTTGAATATAATAAGAAGATAAAACAAAATATTCAATAAAATATTTTATTTTCTTATAAATAGTAATTTTGGAGTTATACGTAAATACTTTTTGTAACATAAAAACAAAATAAATTCATTCATACTGTAACGCAATAAACTAGAGTATTTAAATTAATTTAAATTTGCAATATCAAGTGAGCCCACAATAACCAAAATTAAAGAAGCTGTGAACCTACAGTTTGGAAGACGCAATCCAATGGAAATCCCCGATGGAACCAGTTCTCTACAGCCTACTCTGAGCCTGAAATGGATGGAAAGGAGGGTGGTAAGATTATAAAATCTCAGTGAGTAAACAAACATAATTTAAATAAACTAAAATCGAATAAAAGGAGACAATTAAAATATCCCATCATTTTAAGTATTTCACAATTTGAAAATTCATCCCAACCCATTCAAATGGTTGTATTTCATTTAATTTCTCATTAAGGCTTATGACTTTCGTAAATATTTGACTCATGCCATCAAATAGTACACGATGACACCTTGATCAGAGGCATACACTCGAGCCCGCCAAGGCTGTTAAAATTTTGTATACTCGTAAAACATATTTTTAGTTTGAAAAACACAGCCATTCCTTGGCGTTAGTGGAGTTCATCATCACGAGGTGGTTCGGCGTGACGTGAACTCTGTCCATACCTCAGGAGATACCCTACGCGCCTCTCCGACCGAGGTACATATATATATATATCCGGATTTCGTGTCCCTCTAATAAGCTGGTCCACAGAATCCGCCTACTGCAGCAAGCTAAACCCACCATACAATAAAATTCAATAACATGATATGGCAATTATTGTAATTCACAACCTTTCAAGGCTAAATACATATTTCATACATTTCAACACAAATGTCAATTCAGCCATTCATGCAAATATTATCATAAGCCATTCGATTTCAAATCATAAATTTACAATGTAACAAGTGGTCTCCAATTACTCTATTTTTCAAAATCATTATTCGATTTCAAGACAATTTATAAAATCCTTTAATGTAAATACATTTTGTTTGTAAAACACAAAGACTTACCATTTAAACTTCTTTTCATCAAATTTCATCAAAATCGATTAAAAACATACTTTAGATAATAAAAATGATGGTAAGGTTACTCACAGTACTAGGAGTTCGATACACTCCTATTCCCGGTCTTCAAGCATAATCTCTCTACCCTTGTTAGAAGGCTCACCACCTATACATCATGTGTGACATGAATTTCAATAAATTGTGTCAATTTATCATAAACTATTTCAGGCTCTCTAAATCTAAATGAATGCATGCGATGGGATGCAAAATGTCTGATTAATCACTTAAATATGATAATTGATCTAAGTCACACTATACTCGGTCTAATCGGCTAAAATCTCCAATTTAACTCCAAATCAATTCTTCTCACTTTCTACACTCCAATTATACCTAAATTACCTCAGTGACTGTGAATGAGTTTCAATCTATTAGTCCCGGGTCCACACATGTCTACACATTAAGTAAAAATTTAGATTTTCACACCAAAATTTCCCATTTAATTTCTAGCCTCACCAAACATCAAATATCACCCAATTATCATGAAATATCATCAATTTCAGCCACAATATCCTCCCTAGAAAATTCGGCCAATAATGGTGATGGGGGAAAATGAATTCTTTTTTTGTTGTTTTGTTTCTAAATATGTTAAACTAACTAAAAACACTAACATAGCTTAAAATCAAATCAATCTAACTTCATTCTCTCTCCATAACCATTTGGGTAGCCATGAATTCACCATGAAAACATAAAATTTAACCATGGAAAATAAGGAGAAATGCATGGGAAAGGTAGATCACAAGTCAAAATCAAGAAATTTTACCTTTGATTGCTTGATCCTTTGAAATCCCACACTTTTTCTTCAATTTTCTCACCTAGGTTTTGTGTTTTTTTCCTTTCCTCTCTTGTTCTTACTATGGCCGGCCACATGAAGAGAAAATGGGATAAATATGGGCTGATTTTTATGGAAAATAATAAAGTATTCTTGCTTGACACGTGGCATGTTTCCGTTGGTCTATTTTTAAAACTTTAAAAATTTTAAACCTTTTTATCTCCACCTAATGATTAGTCAATGGTCAAAATGAGAATAAGGGAAGACCATGTGCTGGAAAAATGTCTTGGTGGTGGAAAATTACTGTTTTGCCCCTGAGGTGGCAAAATTACCATTTTACCTTTATGCTTCAAAAAATACAAAGAATAATTTTTTTTCACTTTTTAACCTCAAATCATACTCCAATACTCAAATCATACTCCAATAAGTCAAATACGGCAAAAATATTTTCTAAAAATTTCCAGTTTTTCCCCAGGTGGCAAATGATCATTTTACCCCTAGATAGTGAAAATTTCGATTTGACTCCAAATTGATTCTCGAACTCCAAATCACCATATTAAACCATTCTGGGACTTTAATATTCTTTATTTCATCTTAAATTCTCTATTTGATCTAGTTCGATGCTTAAATCAACTTTATTGTACCTCTAGGTACAATACTGACTTTTGTAAATTTTTCGGGACTCTCCTAGCATGCAAACATGCTATCCATCACATGTATGTCATGACAAGTATTTTTATAGAGTTAGGCTTGACATCTTCTCCCTTACTTGGGTCAATCATATGATCCTTCTTCATGACTGATTTCGACATCCGACAAAATATTAATATTTTAATATTATTTTATTAATAAAATATTATTTTATTCTAAAAATTTTATCTTGTCTCTTTGGTTCCCAAAGTTCCTTATCATGCCTCAATTCGCATCCGACCAACTTTATTTATCACCATATCAAAGTATGGGGCATTTCACTTCTCCTCATTCTACTCCCGATGCTGCTTCTCATGCTACTACTTTTACTGCTCTTGCCGTGACTCCTTACGCTGCTCCTCCTTCTACTTTTACTGCTGCCTCTCATGATGCTCCTCATGCTTAAGCGCGCAACTCGCCGTTGCGTCCTTAAATGACTATAAGCTTTAAGTGAGGGATGCAACAAATACAGACACAGTGGAATAAAAACCTATAGTCAATGCGGACAGAGATGTAGATGGACATGCAAATGCAGATGCAATCATTACAGATGGAGGTTGAACAAGAAATGTAGATGCATATGCATGCAATGCAGTTGGAGATCTAAAGTGCAGTTGTAGATGCAGTCAATGCATTTGGATATCTAACGGTCACTACAAGGATTAGAGGATTGGATTGTCGATCGGTTAATTGACCATTATGAGGTATGAACTTTTATCTTTTTCATTGTGTGAGTTATAACATGTACGATGTATACACTGCTTTAATGTGTTTGATTTTTTTTTATTGTATAGAGTCGGTTGATGGGTGAAGAGGATGGTGCGTGCAATGAATAGAGTAGCGGTACTGGGGTTGATTTTGATGAGACAAGTGGCATAAATCAAGCAATTGCATCGGCTCCAAGCTCACTTCCCGTTGTCCCGATCAAAGATCATCCTGCCTATAGTCCAACTACAACTTCTCCATATCCTACTCTTATCCCAACTCCATTAAAAGCCCCTAACATTATCAACGCACACCTTCTCTTAAGGCTCCACCTCCACCTCAAGTCGAAGAGGTACCTCATCTTGCAAGTGGTTCAACTATAACTTCCCAATGTCTTGCTCGAGTATCAACTCCACCAAAAGGCCCCCAACATGGTTAAATCACACCTTTCCCGAAGACTCCACCTCCACCTCAAGTCGAAGATGCACATGTGAGAATAGCCAGCAAATACCTTCGAAGCCCATACGTTAACACGCTGTTAGTCCAGTGCAGAGTGAAAAATGATTTGAAAGACAGATATAAGTCTTTCATGAAAGGTATTAGGGTTAATGGTTCTAGATTATTAATTCCATAGACCTTTTGATGCATGTGCTATATATATGCAGGGTTAACATTTTGGGCATTGAAAGGTAGAAGGGTCTTGATTTTTTTCGATAATTGCAGATGCCGAGTGAGTTGTTGGACAACCAACACATTGATGCATGCATCAGCATCATGTGTAAGCGAGCGTCCGAGCACCATCCATAACTCTACAAGCAGAGAATATGCATTGTTGATAACTCTATGATATAGAGTTATTTGAACTTAATTTTGATAATAATTTAGTTTAGTTCTTGTAGTAATGCATCGAAATTAGTAGATTTTATTTAATTATTTTAAATTAGTTATTTTAGGTGAATCAATCTAATCACGGTTAATTTTATGCTTAATTTGTTGTTAATGTGGATAAGATAGGTTGTTATTGATTTATTTGTACTTTTGTAGGTATTTGACAGAAAAATTTTAGTAAAAGAAGGAGATCAATTTCAAGGTGCAAACTTCCATTGTATATATTTTGGTATTTTAGCTATAACTTTCTCTACAAAGCTCCAAATAAAGTGAATCTTAAGCCATTAGAAAGATAAGAGAAAAATATACAACTTTTATGTTTACTAGTTTATCCGATTTAGATTGGAAGGTGGTAAACAATCTTGTCAAATTTAACATACTATAGTAGTCCTAAGACAATTACGATTTCTGTTAATTAATTGGACAAGGCTGCTACTCACATAGTCTAGTGAGGAAATTCTAGTTGAAATTGACTTCTTTCTCCACCCAACTTGGCCTAACTTCAAAGCCTATAAAAACAACCTTTCAAAAAAGAACGAAAAAACACCAAATTAATAGCTAAGAGTTAAGCCACAAGAGTCATTGAAGCTATGAAAAATTTGAAGGATTCAAGGAGATTTGGAGATCAAGAATACAGCTCTTGAGTTTTTCTATCTTTTCTTTTATTCTCTTAGTTTTTTGGTTTTGTTCTTAATGTTTAAACTTTATTCAATGATGATGTGTGACTTGATGGAGAACAAATTCATTAATCTAAGATTATGATTGAACTCATTATATAGTCTGAATTATTTATCTCTCTTTTGATTGTGTTTGATAGATTTAGGTTGTTTATTTTATTCTATTCTTAATGCTTCTAATTGCTTGATCACCAATTAGATTGAATTGAAAATTTAAATTAAACCTTGACGAAGGAGATTTAGGTAGACCTTGAATAGAATAGCGTATGATCAAATAAACTTAGTTGATTAGGTGATTTGATTTGCATATAGGGTAGACATACACCTATAAGCCATACGTAGCCACAAGTATAGCGCAAACTTAATGAATCTTTCTTCAATTTAATTTACATAGACATATAATAAATTAATTGAGAGAGATATTTCTATGAGAAGCTCGACAGAGATTTGTAAATAATTTAGAACTCTAGGTCAGCTACTTAATCCATTAAACTAAGTTAAGAGAGAGAGACAATATTCAGATGAAGTATTGAGGGATATCATAATCTTAGGTTTGGTAATCACTAGAAGTTAATAATTTTGTTGATATATTAGTTTTAGTTTTTAGTTTATTAATTTAAAATTTCCTTTTTAATTTTAATTATTTTGATAAAATTAAGGTGTGTTAATTTTAGTAGTTAACAATGAAGATTAATTCAATTCTTTGTGGGATCGACACTCTACTCATCTTTATATTATCTTTGCGATATGTGCATTTGCGTGAGTAGAAAATTCAACAACAATTATTGATAGCTACTTCTATTTAAGTATATTTTAATGCGTTGTAATTATTAAAATGTATGAGGTGCGTATTAGTTCATGGCGTCTAACTATTGTGCGTAACTTAATTGACAGCTTATTTTGCTAGGTCTGAGCAAAGAAATGCGGCCTTCCTCGACCAATAAGACATTCAAGCCAACTAAGGTGATTTTGTCAGAGCATGTGCTTGAATATGCGAGGGGTGGGAGTCCTCTGTAGGGTTTGCCATGGCATGAGGTTGACTCAATTCTCGTACTGTGCGTTTTCAACAACCAGTAGGTGGTAGTGCACATCAACTTACTGAAATGGAGTATGATGTTAGTTGACTCATCATACATAGTCAAACAGATGCAATGAAGTCCAGCTTGCACAATAGGCAGATGGGTTCACTAACAACATTGTTTCTCGTTATATGCCACCGGCCCAGGTACTTTATCAGCTCGCATTATCAAAAGTGACCTTTTACAAGGATAAGGCATAAGTTAAATGTAGAAACCCCGAAATAGCAAGATTCGCATAGTTGTGGGGATTAGGTTATCACTTCATTGCAATGGTTGATCGGTTTGGAAGATCATACCTTGAAGGCAAACACCATAGACGGCCTTCGAAATAGTTTTGCCCTAGAGATTTTTGCAAATAGTGTGATTTGTTAATTTTTTTAATTTGTTTACTCGTTTTCCTAATATGTAAAGTAACATTGTTGTACATATCTCCAAATTATTTTTTGTTGTATCATTTATGTGAAATCCCACCTTGAGTAGGATCATAAGTTAGAAAATCCTTAGGTGAGCATATAGATTACATGTTTTGAACATCAAACTTAGATTGAACCTTCCAAAAGAATGTTGGTCCCGTTGATATGTGCTAGAGGGGGGTGAATAGCACAATTTGGCTTTTGACAAGGTGTGGAACTAATTTTCAGAACAAAGAAAATAAAAACAGAGTAGACAATGGACAGCAATTTATAGTGGTTCGCTCCAAGACCTACATCCACTACCTTGATTATGCAACCAAGGATTTTCCCAACGATTCATTAAGAATCCGGTGAAATTCACAAGCTTTCACCAGACTTTTACAATGACTTTTCGCAGGCTCAGCCAAAACCTTTACACTAGTTTTTCACGGGCTCAACTAAAACCTAAAGTGGTTTTCCAAGGCTAAACCACAACCTATAACATTCAAGCTTTCCCAAGCTTGAACAACCCTTTAGAGTGACTCCCTCACTCTAAGTATACAAGAAGAAAAGTTAAAGAAAGTACCTATGATCACAAGTTGATCTGATTGGTACAAGATTAAGTGCTAAATACAATGACAAAGAGTAGGCGTTTAAGTGCAGACAAGTGCAGTGAAGCTTTTCTGGTTTTTCTTCTTTCTAAAGCTCAAATCTCATTCAAGGCTTCAAAAAACTTGTTTCTCATTGTTGGAAGACCCTTTTATACTTGGAGATGCAACTCTTATGGCAGTTTGACAGTTTATGGCTGTTGGAAACAGTTGAGGATGAGTTCTATCCGTTAATCTATCTTGTAGTGCTCTGGTTCAAATTGTAGACAGAGAGCTCTTAGTCGACTAACTTGGTTGACTAAGTTGATTCTGTTTCTGGTTTGCAGATTCTAGTAGAGGGCACTTAGTCGACTGACTTGGTTGACTAAGTTGGTTCTGTTTCTCAAACTCTTCAGTCCGTCATTGCTCCAATTTAAATTTTTGGTCAACTAATGTTCTTTCTTGTTTAACCAGCAAGCGTCCTCTTGTTATTTAGTTACATCTTGTTGATTTTATCCCTCATTTTCTTTCAAAATACTCTTTGAAGAGTTACGAAATTAATTTCATATATTAATTTCCTGCACACTTAAGTAAAGGTATTAGACACAAATAAATGAGAATGTTTTATTATCATCAAAAACTAATGGAGCCAACAATTTTCCCTTTTTTGATGATGACAAAAAACACTCCTTGATTAACAACATAGTGTCATTTTAAATTCTTTTTAGTTTTCTACAGGAATTGAGGATTTCTCTCCTTAAGTATAAGATCCCCCTTAGTGTGTGCATATTTTGCTTATTTTATTTCAGCCAATTTTATTCTCATCATATAGAAAATGATATTGTATATTTAGAGAATATATATGTGCAGCAATATAGAGTGATTTGCATTCAAAAATTTTCAGCTGCAAGGTTTGACAGATTTTTATGTATATTCCAGCAGCTATCAACAGTCAATTGATTTCAGATTGTGTCTACATCATCCACATTTCAATTGATATGCTATATGCTTCATCTATGACTTATTCTCATCAGACATTATATAAACATCATCTATCAGCATGTAAATCCAAATCAGCATATTAGCAGCAGATTTTGTTTATGACAATCAAAATATCAAAACATCAGCAGACTTTAGTTTACAGCAGTTAAATATCATAAATATAGAAGCATTCATGTTTCACATACATCCACATAAATAACAAAATTAGAGCTGAGTGTTTCAGTGCCACTAAGGCACAAATAACAGTTGATTAAAAAGTATTTCGAAAATGCCCTTGGACTATTTTTGCTTCTTATCTCCTATTTCTTTAATTTCATGCTCCCTTAGTTCTGGTTTCTTTCCTTTCCTAGGTTTTTGGTTCCTCTACCCTAACATTTTTTATTTTTTAAACATTATTCTTTGGTTCCTGTTCCCTTGGTACCATACTACTCCCTTTTTTGTCAACATCAAAGGAGGGGGATTCTACTCATTGGATGAAACAGAGGGTGAGGATTTAATTCCATAGAAAGGGTTAAGAGGAAACAGAGAGGGTTCTAGGAGATGAGATGACTTTCTAGGAGAGGATTCTAGAGAAAATTTGTCTAAAACATGAACTAGACTGTGAGGAGAAGAGGTTGAAACTAGTTTGGACTTCTCTGCCAATCTGAAAGACTTTTTTCTTTTGGGAAAAGCTATCTTGGTTGCCATAGTCTTCCTTCCTTTGGTTGGTTGTTTTACCTTAGTTGGTGGTGCTGTGGTGGCTTTTGGTTTCCCTATTTTTGCCTTTAGTTTAGGAGTTAAAGCAGGTTTTTTTCCTTTTCTTACATTTGCACCATTCTTTTGAGTTGTTGTATTGACAATGTCTTTTTCAGCTTGTTCTTTTCTGACCATTTGATGAAAAATGTCTAGAATGGATACTTCCTCTGAATTTGGAAAAGAGGCCTGATATTTCTCAATTTCTGCACTAGCTACTTCAGTCCCTTGTTTTGAGTCATTTTTGCTTTGAGGTTCAAGGAAAGACGATTTGGCTGGCTGTTCAGCTCCTTGTGAGGAGTCCTCAGTTTGTAGAACAAGACTAGCAAACTTGTAGGTAGAGCCTTCAGCTTGAGTGCCAGAACTTGTAGACTTCTCTGTTGGCTCTGCTGAACCTTCAACACCTTGCTGTGCAGGTGCAGTGCTGGGTGTGACAAAACTGTCTACAGCCATAGGTTCAGACGTCATGTTTTCCTTCTCTTTCAGCTTGTTTTCCAACTCAGTGATTTTATCTTCCATTTTTTGTAGCTTCACTCTTGGTCAGTCAGCTTACCGTCAATCCTCATAAGCAAATTAAAAATCATCTCATTCGAAAATCTGGAAAGAGCTTCTTCAAGTTGAGCAAGCAGACTGTGATCTTTTCTTGGGCCAGTTTTGGAGATTTTAATGAACTTTTCTCCATCGAGCACATACCCCATCTTAACTAAGCTGCCATAATAAATGGCTTGGTCTTTGGTTTTCACCAAGTCCATATCATAGCTTTTAGCCCATATTCCTTTCTTCTGCACAAGGGATGTAATCACATTCCCATATGGCAGATTTACCTTAACAAGTCTGCAGGCACTTCTCATTTTCTCAATCATAAATCTCCCCAGTTTTAGAGACACTTCATTAAAAGCATGCTTCATCAGCCAAAGATCCTGGATGCTGATGTAGCTAAGACTTCCACTCCTCCCTTGAATATTAGCTTCTATAAAGTAATGCAGTATCCTAATCTGTGGATTGATTATCAAACCTGAATTACTTTTAGAGAAGTATTTTTCTTTCCTTTCAGTGATGATCTCCCACAGTGAGGACGAATCATATTTTTTTATAAGTTTAAATTCACCTATTTCACCTTCTATTTCCAACAGGTTTCCTAAATCTCCAACAGTCACAATAAACTCTTTTCCATTCAAATAGACATTCAAGCCATATTCTACATAGTCATCAGAATCTACTAATTCCTTTTCTTTCAAAGCAATGCCAAAGTAAAATTCCTTAACTAGACTTGGACTATATGACCTATTCTTAAAGGTGCTGTAACTTTTAAGTTTAAGCTCATCAAAGTAGTTAGATAAACTGGTCTGGATATCTACATTTTCCTTAAAACTCTTCCAATTAATGAACTTTTCGCAGAACATTAGTGCATTTTCTATATTCTTGAATCTATACTCATGCAGCTTATTTCTAAATTTCGAAGAAGAAGAAGAACCGATACCTTTATGGAGTGAGGGTTTTGTATCTTTCTTCTTGTCAGTTTTCTGCTTTTTTTCCCTTAATTTCTTGACTATTTCCTTCACTGAAGCAGGCGCAATTTTCTGTTTCTTCTTCTGATTTTTTGTTCTAGTTTCTTCTTCCATTGACCTTTTTCCTTTCTTATTCTCTGACACTTCTTTACTCTAAGGTGTTCTAGCCATTTTGGTTCTAGAAATTTCTGAAGGTCTAAGTCAGTTTTAGAGGCAACTAGGAAGATTTAGGTTTTTGTTTTTAGAGCAATGGGTTGCAGAGGAGAGGGAAGCAGAGGTTGGCAGTAGTTATTGCTCAGAAAACTTCTCATCTTCCTTTAAGAACTGCCCTACTTTTATTTCTTCATATTTTCAAATCTCCCTTTAAAATTTTGATTATTTACCCTTGGCAGCTCTGCTCTATTTCTCTTTACACCCGGTAAATCAAATTTTTACCACAATTTACTCCTATTTCTTTAAACTTACTAAGTCTTATTATTTAAGGATGTTAGACCACTCTTAGTTGACTAAGAATTCCTTAGTTGACTGAATGCATTATGTTTTTACTATGAGAGCCAAAGATTTTCTTATAATTCCTTCACATTAACCATCCCCAAATTTCATCTAATCTCACAAAATCTATCTTCACTCAGTGGTTTGGTAAAAATGTCTGCTAATTGATGTAGAGTATTCATAAAATCTATTTTAATGTCATTTTTCACTACATGGTCTCTAATAAAATAGTGCCTAATTTCATTGTGTTTTGTCCTAGAATGTTGCACAAGATTTTTTGATATATTGATTGCACTTGTGTTATCACAGTATATTGGTACATTATGCATAATTATTCCATAGTCTTTTAATTGTTGCTTGATCCAAAGGATTTGTGCACAGTAATTACCTAATGAAACATATTCAGCCTGTATTGTAGATAGTGCTACTGAGTTTTGCTTATTGCTGGACCAAGACACAAGCATCCTTCCTAAAAATTGGCATGTTTCACTAGTTCTTTTCCTATCAGTTCTGCTACCAGCAAAGTCAGCATTTGAATATCCAACAAAGTTAAGAGTTGAGTTTCTAGAGTACCATATTCCTAGTTTTTGAGTGTCTATGAGATATCTAAAAATTCTCTTAACAGCTGTTAGGTGTGATTTTTTTAGGTTGTGACTAAAATCTAGCACACAAGCACATACAAAACTGAATATCTGGTCTACTTGCTGTTAAGTAAAGAAGAGAGTCGATCATACCTCTATAGAGCTTTTGATCTACATCTTTACCTTTTTCATCTAAATCGAGTTTGGTGGATGGACTCATTGGCGTGGAAATTGATTTCAGCTTTAGCATATCGAATTTCTTGAGCATATCATAAGTATATCTTTCTTGGTTGATGAAGATTCCTTCCTCATTTTGTTTGATTTGAAGACCAAGGGAGTACTTCAACTCTCCCATCATGCTCATCTCAAATTCACCCTACATTTCCTTTGCAAAGTTCTTGCATAGAGCTTCATTAGTTACACCAAATATAATATCATCCACATATATTTGCACAATAATTAAATCATTTAGATATCTCTTAATGAACAATGTAGTATCGATGCTGCCTCTATCATATCCTTTTTCAACTAGAAATTTTGAAAGCCTCTCATACCAAGCTCTAGGAGCTTGTTTCAATCCATACAATGCTTTGTGAAGCTTAAAAACATGATCAAATTTTTTAAAATCTTCAAAACCAGATGGTTGTTCTACAAAAAATTTCTCTTGAATTAATCCATTTAAAAATGCACTTTTTACATCCATTTGGTACAACTTAAAATTCATGAAGCATGCAAAAGCTAGCAACAACCTTATGGCTTCAATCCTAGCTATGGGAGTAAAGGTTTCATCATAATCTATTTCTTCTTCTTGTTGTATCCTTTTGCTACCAGCCTAGCTTTGTTTCTAACTACATTTCCTTGCCCATCTACTTTATTTCTAAATACCCATTTAGTACCAATAATAGGATGATTTGAAGGTCTAGGTACTAATGACCATATATGATTCCTAGTGAATTGAACAAGTTCTTCTTGCATGGCCATTATTCAACTTTCCTTCTTTCAGCTTCTTCAAAGTTTTTAGGTTCAATTTGAGATATAAAAGCTGAAAACTCACAAGTTTCTTTAGTTGCTTTCCTAGTTCTAACTCCTTGTGAAATGTCACCTATTATTTGGTCTTGTGGGTGATCTCTTACAAATCTTCAACTCCTTGGTAGATCATCATGCTGAGTTTTTGCTCATTGTAGATTTCCTAGAAATGGAGTTTCATTTTCTCTTCTAGATGAGCTTTCTTCATAATTTTTATTATTTTCTGCTCATTTCCTCTATTTGTTTTTCTAGGATTTCTATATCATCATCATCATCATGAACTTCTTTTTGTAATGCATTTGACTCAACAAAAACTACATGGACTGATTCTTCAACGTTTAGGGTCCTTTTGTTAAAAACTCTATAGGCCTATGAGTTTAATGCATATTCTAAAATATTGCTTCATCACTCTTTGCATCAAACTTCCCTAGGGGCTGTTTTCCATTGTTCAATACAAAGCATTTACAGCCAAAACTTCTAAGGTGAGAAATATTTGGTTTTCTACCTTTGTACAGTTCATATGGAGTCTTTGAAATCAAGGGTCTTATTGAGACTCTATTAAGGATATAAGCTGCTATATTTACTGCCTCAACCCAAAGATACTTAGGTAGGTTGTTCTCACATAACATGATCCTAGCCATTTCTTTTAATGTTCTGTTTTTCCTTTCTACAACTCCATTTTGCTAGGGTGTTCTAGGTGCAGAAAAATTGTGATCCAACCCCTTTTCATTGTAAAATTTTTCAAACTCATCATTCTCAAATTCTCCTCCATGATCAGTCCTTATGCTAACTATGGCTAGTCCTTTTTCATTTTCTACTTTCTTACAATAACTTAAGAATGTTTGTAGCGCATCATTCTTATGAGCAAGGAAGTATACCTAAGTATATCTAGAGTAGTCATCAACTATTACAAGGTCATAAGATTTGCCTCCTAAGCTAGTTGTGCTTATTGGACCAAATAGATCAATGTGCAACAATTCAAGAGGTCTAGATGTTGACACTATTTTCTTAGTCTTAAGGATGTTCTAACTTGTTTTCCTAATTAGCAAGCATCACATATCCTATCTTTTTCAAATTTTAATTTCGGCAGTCTAGCAACAAGATTTTTCTTTATTAATTTAGACATAGTATGCATGCTCACATGTCCTAATCTCCTATGTCATAACCAGCTATCATTTTCAGCATTTGCAACAAGACATACTTCACTATTCACATCAAGGTTTTCAAGAAAAATTACATACATGTTCTTTAACCTTTTTCCTATAAATGAGATTTTATTTGTACTCATATCAATCACTTCACACTTAATTGAATCAAAACATACTTTAAATCCTTTATCACATAATTGACTAATACTTAGTAGATTATGTTTTAAGCCTTTAACTAGTAACACATGACTAATTTGAGTTTGGGAACTCTTACCAACCGTACCTATACCATAGATTCTGCCTTTTGAATCGTCTTCAAAGGATACAGTTCCTCCTTTTCTCTTATCCAACTGAGCAAACAGTATTTCATGTCTTGTCATGTGCAGTGAACAGCCACTATCCAAGTATCAAGGCTGTTTCTTCTTGAGTTGAGCTCTTGAACATGTCTCTTTTAAGTCCAGCTCAACCTACAAAATAGAATTTCAAATTTTCTTTATAGGTACCCATACTTTGATGGGTCCTTGAGTGTTAGTTGCAGCAAAGGATCCCTTAGGAACCCATATTTTCTTAACTTTCTGCACTTTTCTTTTCTTAAAACAGTCATATGACAAATGACCATGTTTACCACAATTATAACATCTAGGTAATGCTTTAGCTAAATATTTATTGTGGTATGCATCTCTTTTTGAAGATTCATTTTTCAAACATTTAAGAGATGTGTTTTCATCAAGAGTTATTTGTAAAGCTGAAAACTTGTTTTCCAGCTCTTGTTTTAAAAACTCAAAGTCTGTCTTTGAGTGTTCTAACTTAATTTGCAAAATATTTCTTTGCTCAAAAACAGAGGTGAACTCTTGTTTGATTTGTTCCAAATCATTTTCAAGTAATGCAGCCTTTTTCTTCAATGATTTGTATTTTGAAAAAAGTTTTTCAAATTCATCATAAAGGCATTCATATTTATCCTGTAAATCATCATAAGAATTAATGCAGGGGGATGAGGGTACCTTTATTTCATCCTCTTGTGCCATTAAATAGATGTTTGCTCTTTCCTTAGATTTTCATCATCAGTTTTAGAGCTTGATGTGTCGCTGTCCAACCATGCAGTAGCCACCATTACTTTCTTGGATCTCTTACTTTACTTGGGGGTTTCATCTTTCAGTAATGGACATTCGGACTTGAAGTGACTAGGTTTCTTGCATTCGTAGCAAATCATCTCCTCTTTTTTGTTGGAGTCATTTTTGTTCCTTATTTTCCATGAAACACCTTGGTCTTTCCTGAAACCTCTTCTAGTTAGTCTTTGATTTCTTCTGCTCATTAGTTTTCTGAATTTTCTTGCAACTAGAGCTAAATCTTCATCATCATCACAGGAAAGCTCTTTCAGCTCTTCTTCAAGAATGTTGGCTTTAAGTGCAATGCTCTTTTTCTTTTCCTTTAATTCCTTTCGGTCTTCTTCTTCTTCTTCCTTAAGCTCCAGCTCATGAGTGAGAAAAGAACCACATATCTCATTGAGAGTGATGATGTTAAGATCTTTAACCTCTCTAATGGCAGTCAATTTTGGTTTTCAGGATTTTGGTAAACATCTAAGCAGTCTCTTAACTAATTCATGCTCAGGGATAGGCTTGCCTAGTTGACTTAATTTGTTTGTAATGTTTGTAAACCTATCAAACATACTGGTGATGTCTTCACCAGGCTCCATTTTGAACATTTCATAACTATGTGTTAAGAGATCAATTTTGGACTCTTTTACTTGAGAAGTCCCTTCATGGATTATTCTCAGTTTTTCCCCCACTTGTTTAGCTGTTGTACAACTTGAGACTTTGTTAAATTCAATGGTGGTCAAGGCACAATGTAATGTGTTGATGGCCTTAAAGTTTATTTGAACAATGTGTTGATGGCCTTAAAGTTTATTTGAACTTTCTTAGTTTCAGCCTCAGTCCATTCAAACCTTGGCTTGGACATAAACTCATTTGTTACTACATTCACGGTTGAGGGCATAAAGGGTCTATCAGTTATGACGTCCCACATTTCATAATCCATGGCTCTAATATAGATTGACATTCTAGTGCTCCAATAAGGGTAATTAGAGCCATCAAACAAAGGTGGTCTGTTTGTTGATTATCCCTCAGTAACTATGATTTTCTGTTGAGCCATTTGGATCTTCCCCAAGGATGTTAAGCCTTAAAGATAGGATCTTCCCCATGGTTATAAATGCAAATATGTTAGTATTTGTTTTGTGGAAATTTGAAAGTTTACATGTGTTACATGTTGCTATTGTTATTTTAGTAGGATGACTTGTTTTAAGGGAAAAAGGAGACTTTTTTTTTCCTTGATGTTCTGGTTCTCGTTGCAGCGAGAATGAAGTTCGCTACAGCGAGAAACTTTCTGTCCATTTTGCTAACTTGTGGGTTTTTGCCATATTTCCCATTTCTTTGGTACCATAGTTGAGCATGGATTTTTGTAAAGTGATTTACTCATGTGGGATTTACATAAGGGGTTTAAAGAGCTAAAACAATTGCATGGTTTTGAGAAAACGAATGCATCATGATTTCAATAAACATTCCTTATGGTATGCTTGTTCCCTTCCTTGTTCACTCACTGAGTATTGTACTCACGTTTTATAAAAATTCATGTTTTCAGATCAGGTGACTGTTGGACCCTAGATCGAGGAGTCCCCGTAGTGCATCTCCTGGGTATGTGTCTGGCATTCAATAGTAATCCCTTTTATTGTAAATGTCTCCGCTGGAAGTCATGGGTCCTTTTGTATTGTGAAAACAATCTAACAATATGAATATGTGTATGCAATTTAAATTGCTAAATACATGACTGGTATAGTGCATGTATATTATTATCAATAATGCCATTGTGTTTTGGCTATGTTCACACCCGAGAAAAGGTGTGTGTGTATGCATGATATGATAAATTTGTTAAGCAAAGGTAAATGGATAGGCTTGCTTGGGCTTAATGAGCTATGCTTATTGAGCTCATGCGCCGGTCATTGCCCGGGAAATTGGGTCGTGACACCAAGTTTTTAAGAAATTCATAAGCCATGTTGGTTATTTGAGTGAAATGAAGTTATTTTATTTAGTCGAAATGAGTTTGAAACGTTATGAGTCATAGTACGATGAACTATTTTAAGTTGTCTCCATTTACTCGACTTTAGTTATTTTAGATGATATTTATTTACTCACTGAGTTTATATAAACTCACCACCCTCCTTTCCACCCATTTCAAGCTCAGGATAGTCAATAGATAGTTGATTTCGTCGAGGGTTACAGTTGGATTTGCATCCTCAAAAAAATCGTAGGTTCACAACCTTCGTTACTTTTAGTCATTCGGGGGTCCACACGTCATTGTAAATTAAATTACATACTCTGAGTATCTGTGTTACTGTATGTACGAATTTATTTTGCTTTTACGCTACAAAATTATTTACGGATATCTCTATAAAAAATTATTTTATAAGAATATGAAATATTTTATTTAATATTTTTATTTTATTCTAATAGCTATCATTTCACTTTAAATGAATGTTTTAGACATCTAAACTCATTTTTGGTTATGAAATATGTATCTTTCACTCATATGCTACATTTTTAGGTGGTTTTGAAATTTTTGAGGAAAATAACCAAAATACCCCTATGAGACGAAAATTATTTTCTTTATTGTTTTGATTTGGAAATAGCTTATAATCTTTTAAAATATGATATTCTCAACTATTGCTCGCAGGGGAGGTGAGAAAACTGATATTAAAGCTTTACGGGGTTTCGATTGGCATTTCGGGTAATGAATATCTATCGGAACATCGCGACGGTTGTCACGGGCTCGAGGAAAGTACCGGGTCGTGACACAAGTGCAATGAAGTTTTTCTAGTTTTTTTTCTTTCTAAAGCTCAAATCTCATTCAAGGCTTCAAAAAACTTGCTTTTCATTGTTAGAAGACCCTTTTATACTTGAAGATGCAACTATGATGGCAATTTGACAGTTTATGGCCGTTGAAAATAGTTGAGGATGCGTTCTAGCCGTTAATCTGTCTTGTAGTGCTCTATTTCAAATTGCAAATAGAGAGCTCTTAGTCGACTAAGTTGATTGACTAAGTTGATTCTATTTCTGGTTTGCAGATTCTGGCAGAGGGCACTTAGCCGACTGACTTGGTTGACTAAGTTAGTTCTATTTCTCAAACTCTTCAGCCCGCCATTGCTCCAATTTGAATTTTTGGTCAACCAATGTTCTTCCTTGTTTAACCAACAAGCTTCCTTGTTATTTAGTTACATCTTGTTGATTTTATTCCTCTTTTTCTTTCAAAAATACTATTTGAAGAGTTAAGAAATTAATTTCATATATTAATTTTTTGCACACTTAAGTAAAGGTATTAGACACAAATAAATGAGAATGTTTTATTATCATCAAAAACTAATGGAGCCAACGAAGAATTATTGACACTTTTTGTTGTCTGTCACTTTCAAAGCAGAAAATTTCTAAGTCTAAAGGGTTCAAAATATGTGATTTTTATAGAATAATCTTTTGAAAATAAAAAATGGCGGTAATGATTCCTTTGGTTTTTAGATGATCAAAAATTATTTTTTTTTATTTTTTGGAGCACATTTGCTAGGGTAAATGGGAACTGCAAATCTAATTTTAGTCAAACTTTTTCAATTTTGTTCTTGAAAGCAAAATTTAGATTTTCATTCTTTTGAATTTTGATTTTTTTGATATTTTTATTAAATCCAAAAGGAGGTTTGTTTGCTTATTTACATTAAATATCTTAAGTAAATGGAAAGTAAAAAGTAAAGAGGACATTTACTTAAATGGTATTTAATGTAAATAAGCTGGGTAGGTTTTATAGGCAATCTGTCTCAGAAAACTACATTCTGTCTCTAATGTATTGATACATGTTCATGATGTATAGACACATTTAGCCCGAAAAGGGTTTCTAGTGAACATGTATTGATACATGAGCCAATGTATCGATACATTTCGTCTATTTTAGAAAAATAAAAAAGGTAAAAACGTGTTTTCACACCATAAGTTATAAATATATCACATTTTTCAAGGGTTGGCAACCCTTAGTGGCATTTGCAAGGTAAAACACCTATTCTCAAGCTTTTTCAACACATTTTTAATCCAAAATTCCATTTTTATAATTCTAAAGCTTAAATTTGGGTTTTTATGGAAAAAAATGACATTTTTAGCTTTTAAATCTTTTGGCTTTAGATTTTCATAACTTAAAAAGTTGTGTTATTGCCCAAGCTTTTTGCTAGTGACTTAAGTTTAAAAGTTTTATGATTTACTTAAGCATATAAGCTCACTTAAGGTAAGAATGGAAGATTTATGGGTTTCTAAGCATGGGTTTTAGCTAGAAAATTAGTTTAGCCAAAGTCGAGTACTTTCGAAAGTACATAGAATGATTGTTACGAAATTTTTATTCTAGGAAATGATTGTGATGATTGTTGTATGATAGGAACACTTGAAAACTCCATGGATAAGGTCGAAAAGGAGTTGTGATTGGAGCTAAGATTCGACTCTCCAATTAGGTGAGTGGATACACCACTTTCAAATTATTTTGATATGTAAAGTTAGCATGATTTCGATGAAAAAAATTATTTATGCATGCTGAAATTATATCTCTAAATTGGTTATCAAAGGATTTGAGATTTTTGAATGAAAATGATTTTCTAAGAAAATAAATTGATAATGATTGTGATGTGATTTACTCAATGAATTTTCTGAAATGTTTTATGAATCTACTATGTATGTAAATACTTTACTATGCATTAGTTTTCAACAAGGGGGGACAAGCACCTTATGTTTGAGGTTCACTCGATTACTCCAGTCTTTGGACTAGTGTAGGTACGAGATATTGTATGCTTATTTATAGATGCTATAATATACATGTTGGTATGATGAATGCCATAGGACTATGTATATGATGTGAATTCCATATACCATATAAGATGATCAAGTATGCATGATGTATACTATAAGATGGTGTATATGATGTAAATTCCATATACCATATGAGGTGATTCAGTATGCATGATTAATGCCATGAGAATATGTATGTGATATATATTCCATATACTACACGAAATGATTAAGTATGCATGATTAATGCCATGAGAATATGTATATGATGTATATTCCATATACTACATGAGATGATTGAGCTAACATAAATGCCATGAGATTATGTATATGATGTAAATTCCATATACCTTATGAGATTAGTAAACATGCATGTGAAGAACATTCCACATACCACATGCTACGAGTATGAGAACTCAAAGAGTGCGATTGATACCACTCTCATGGGGTGCAAGTGACAGCTTCACTTTTATGATGCATTATAAAATGCCTAAGGTGCAATAGGGATATACGTTGCCAGCCTAAGGTGCAATGAGGTTATACATTGCCAGCTCAAGGTGTAATGGGGATGTACATTGCCAACCCAAAGTGCAATGTGATGGGGTCAAACCATCACAATGTATGAGTTTTAATGTTAATGAAATGATCATGGTTGTTATGTTTATGGTCTGTTGTATGTTGAGTTCATTTGAGTAATGTTTATGGTTTATACCTTATGATGGCATGAGAATGTGCTTAGTAACAAGAATTGAGCCCTAAAAATAGTTTTCGAGATGTAAAAGGACTTAAGGAATAGCAAAAATGCTAAAATTGTTTAGAAACTTGGTCTCTGTGTGCAAAGTATCGATACATATGGAGCACGTATCGATACATCCTAACAGATTGCCATATGAGGCTTTTTATGTGAAATGTATCGATGTAATTTACCAATGTATTGATAGATGCTTGTAAGTATCGATACATTCAATAATGTACTGATAGATATGGTATAGAAAAGGGTGTTTGAGTGAATTTGATGAGGATTTTAAAGGTAAAGAATTTCTAAAGGTTTATATAAGTTTGTTTTCAAACAAAAGGTATTTAAATGAGTTTAAGTGGCATGTATAACGAATTTTATGATTCGGAGGTTAGGAATAGCATGAGTTGTAAATGCATAGTAATGAAATACTCTCATCCCCTAGCTTGTCCGCTTCTCGTATCTACTCACAAAGTCTTTATGACTTACATATTATTTTTTCCATTTATTTTGTTGTAGATCATTGATAGCATCTGATAACAGCCAGTGTCCGATCTTTATTCCTTGGTAGGTGTCTAGTAGCCACTTGATGCTGTTGCTCAATTTTCTACTCACGCAAGTGTACGTATCGCAAAGATAATATAAAGAGGAGTAGAGTGTTGATCCCACATCGAATTGAATTAATCTTTACTGTTAACGACTAAAATTAGCACACCTTAATTTTATCTAAACAATTAAAATTAAAAACAAAAATTTGAACTAATAACGAAAACTAAAAATAGTCTGAAATCTATTAGCAAATTTACTTTATTAAATGTAAATGACTACCAGACCTAAGATTACGATATCCCTTAATACTTCATCTGATTATTATCTTTCTCTCTTAACTCAGTTTAATGGATTAAGTTGCTAACTTAGAGTACTAAATTATTTACAAGTCTCTGTCGAGTTTCTTATAAAAATACTTCTCTCAATTAATTTACTATATGTTTATACAAATTATATTGAAGAAAGATTCATTAAGTTTGTACTCTAATTTTGGTTACGTATGGCTTATAGGTGTATGTCTACCCTATATGCAAATCAAACCACCTAATCAACTAAGTGTATTTGATCGTACACTACTCTATTCAAGGTATACCTAAATCTCCTTCGTCAAAGTTTAACCTAGGTGTCCAATTCAATCTAATTGGTGACCAGTCAACTAGAAGCATTAAGAACAGAATAAATAAAACAACTTAAATCTATCAAGCATAAGTAAAAGAGAGATAAATAATTCAGACTACATACTGAGTTCAATCATAATCTTAGATTAAAAATTTAGTTTCCCATCAAGTCATACATTATCATTGAATAAAATTTAAACATTAAAAACAAAACCAAGAAAATAAGAGAATAAAAGAAAATATAGAAAAACTCAAGAATTGTATTCTTGATCTCCAAATCTCCTTGAAACTTGCAAATTCTTCTTAGCTTCAATGACTCTGTGGCTTGACTCTCAGCTGTTAATCTGGTGTTTTTTCATTCTCTAAAGTCTTTTGGGAGGTTGTTTTTGTAGGTTTTGAAGTTAGGCCAAGTTGGGTGAAGAAAGAAGTCAATTTTAGCTGGGATTTCCTCATCATACTATGTGAGTTGCAGCCTTGCCCAATTAATTAACAAAAATCGTAATTACTCTAGGACTGCTGCAGTATGTCAACTTTGATAAGATTTTTGACTATCCTACAAGCTGAACTGGGTGAAGTGATAAACATAAAAGTTGTAGATTTTTCTCTTATCTTTCCAATGGTAAGAATCACTTCATTTGGATCTTTGTAGAGAAAGTTATGGTCAAAATACCGAAACATATGCATTGGAAAGTCTGCACCTTGAAATTGCTCTCCTTCTTCTATTAAGATTCTTTTTTCATCCAACATCTACAAAAGCACAATTAAATCAATAACAACCTACCTTAACCATATTAATATCAAATTAAGTATAAAATTAACCAAAATTAGATTGACTTATCTAAAATAACTAATTTAAAATAATTAAATAAAATCTACTAATTTTTATGCATTACTACAAGAACTAAGCCAAATTATTATCAAAATTAAGCCCAAAGAACTCTATATTATAGAGTTATCACACCCCTAAACTTAAGATTTTGGTAGCCCTTGAGCAAAACATAGAAAAAAACCTAAACATAGAAAAAAACCTAACTTACGAAAATCAAATTCAGTTAAAGAAAACTAAAATAAATATAGTTATTCCTACTACTACTACTAAAGATAAAGATAAAGTGCACCAACTCAATAATTCTCCTTAATTTTCTCAAAAGTATGTCTATCAATCATTAACTTAAGGAAAAATATAGGCATAATTTAAATTCATGTTTCAATTCTAATGCAAGCACATTCTCGAATGGATTTCCGTGTGTGTGTGTAAAGTCTTTTGTCGAGAATATCATGACATTTAGATGAGTTTATGCCAATACAAATTTCAAATTAGTACTAGATTTCCATAAGTTTACTTTTCATCTCTCTATCTACTAATGTAGACTAATACAAAGCTAAGAATCAATAGGACTTTATAAAGCTTGTAATGTATGGCTAGGGTCAAGGTATGATAAAGGATATTAATGTGGCTCAAATCACCCTAAGCACATAATTATTCTAGGACCTATATATATAGAGCTCTATTTTCCTTCTCCAAGTACACATTTTCTTCCACATTTGAACTTTTCTTTCATTCAACACATTTTTTTTCACAATTTCACACCCACAAACTTATTTTCTTTATATTGTAGGTAGTGGGGTTATTTTTCATATCTTGAACTTTTTTTTTTCACATCAACATCACCTTTCCACTTTTTGCAACATTTAGGTCAATTTATATTTCCTGAAACAATATACATGTTTAGGAGTGAGGGGTGCAATATTGAGAATTTAATTTTAAGGCTAAGCTCAATTATTATGTAGTTAAACAAAGAAAAGGGAAATTAGGCTCAAAAGGGGTATACTAGAGATAAAAATTTAATAAGGTTAGCTTTTTAGGCTCAAACGGTCTAAAGATGGCCTAAATCATGTACCTAACTAAGTATTGCCTAAGATTTCGCCTCAAGAGAAAATTAAGCAAATTCTAAAATTCATGACATAATTTAAAATTCATATCAATATAAATCTTCTCTAGATATTCATAATAATTCAAAGTAAAAGATACAGTACTCAAAATTGTGAAAATCACATCCTAACAATGATACTTAACAGCATACTTTAGCATGAATCCAAACAAAAACCTTATTCACCAAAAGTTAAAAATTCAAGACAACTAGTTATCATCATTGGATACAAAAAAATCATTAAAAAAAATTGGCACAACTTTACTCTAGTTCCTAAAATTCAAACAAGAAATAAATTAATTTACCAACTAATCCTAAATTATTTATAAAGATGCATTAAAATTAAATCTAAAACCTCTACAGAATATTCACTACCAAAAAAATAAATTCACCCTCCCACACTTAAACTAAACATTGTCTTCAATGTTAGAAAAAATAAAGGAAAGGTAAAGAATACTCCCTTGATGATTGGATGAATTTTTAAGAAGCTCTACTTATAGGAAAATTTTTTTTACTACAAAAAAATAAATAAATAATTAATTAATGTAGAAAAATAAAATAAATAATAAATAAAGATAATTGAAAAGAAAATAAAAAAAGAAAAAGGTTTTTTGTTGGGTAATGGGTAAATGGGCTAGTGGGTAAGTGGGTAGTGGGTAAATAAGTAATGGGTAGTGGGCTAATATAATTTTAGGGGGAATTGGGTTTGGTTAGTGGAGGGTAGTGGGTAGTGGGCTCGTACAATTTAGGGGGAATTGGGTTTGGTTAGTGGAGGGCAGTGGGTAGTTGGCAGCCCATTTCAAGGGGGGTGGGGAACAGCCTACCCTATAAAAGGCCCCTCTTTTTTTGGGTTTTTTTTTTAAGAGAGCCGTGGCTTCTAGCTTAGTAAGCCGCGGCTCCCATTAATGGGAGCCGTGGCTTACCACCTTTTTTTTGAATTTTTTTTAACATTTTTTTGAGTTTTTTTTATATTTTTTTTGAAATTTTTTTTTGAAATTTTTTTTTTGAAATTTTTTTTGAAATATTTTGTCAAGCCTAGCTCTACAATATGTTTATTATGCCATTCTTATATAAGAATGCATGTTTGCTTACTTGGGTACCTTGAAAATCGTTAAAGGACGGTATTATACCAAATGGTACAATTAAGTTGAATTAAACCTCGAACTAGTCCAAATAGAGATTTTAAGATGAAATTGAGAATTTTAAAACCCCATATTGACTTAAAATGACGATTCGGAGTTCGAGGACCGATTTGGAGTCAAATTGGAATTTTCATGACCTAGGGGCAAAATGGTCATTTTGCCACCCAAGGTTAAGATGTGAGTGTTGGATGAAATTTTTTACTAAGATTGATCATTTGGAGTATAATCTGAGTTTGAGAAGTGAAAAATTTTAATTCCGACATTTTTCCGAGCATAAGGGCAAAATAGTCATTTTGCCACCCCATGGGCAAAATTGTAATTTTACACCACCCAACACTTGTCCAACACATGGATTTTACCCAATATTATCATGGATAATTGAGAAAATTTATATGGTGGAGAGAGATTGCTTAATGGGTAAGTATGACATATGGACCAATGGAATGGTGACACATGGCAAATTTTTGCCCATTTAATATTTTCCTTTATAAAGCCAATTTGAACTTTTCCGCATTAATTCTTATGGCCGGCCATAACAAGAACAAAGAAAGAAAAGAAGAACAAAAACCCTAGAGTGAAAATTCAAAAGAAAATTGGTGGATTTCAAGTAATCAAGCAATCAAAGTTAAAATTTCTTGATTTTGGCTTGTGATCTATCTTTCCTATGCATTATTTTACATTTTTCATGGTTGAATCACAAGATATCATGAAGGATAGTGTGCTGATCAAACCCTAGGAGAGAGAATTTGATGATGATTTAGATAGATTTTTAAGATATATGGATGTTTTTAGTTGTTTATGGTGTTAAGTGTAAGAATTAAGCTTGAAATTCACATATTCCTCATGAGTTCATCATTG
>NC_030859.1:14846640-14898904 GCF_000208745.1 Theobroma cacao | reverse complement strand
TTTTGTGATTTTATGGAAAATGAGTTTAAATGGTAAATCTTTATGTTTTAAAAGAAAAATGTGATTAAATGAAATGATTTTATAAAATTGTCTTGATATTGAATTATGGTTTTGGAAAATGGAGTAATTGGAGACTAATTGCTGTGTTGTAAATTATGGTTTGAATTGAATGGCTTATGATAATGTGGGCATGAGTGGCTGGATTTGGTAAATGTGCTGAAAATGTATGAACTGTTGCTTTACCTTGAGAGGCTATAAAATAAAATAATTGCCATGTTATGCTGTTGAATTTTATTAAATTAGTGGGTTATAAATTGGTCGCTGCAGTGAACAGATTCCGTGGACTAGCCTATTAGAAGGGCATGGTAACCCTATTATATTCTTACCTTAGTATGAGAGGTGCGGATGGATTACTCATGAGGTTAACACTTTAGAGTTCACTTCACGCCAAACCACCACGTGAGGGTGAACTCAGCCAACGCTAATGAACGACTATATTTTCAAAATAAAAACATGATTTATGCGTACATGACTTTTAACAGCCTTGGCGGACTCGGTTGGGATAACCCTCAGCCAAGGTTTCCCTGATAACTGAGTATGATAATGATTTTGGCACGAGCCAAACTTTTCAGAAAATCATAAGCCTCATTGTTTATTTGGGTGAAATGAATCTATTTTATCTTATTAAAACGAGCTCAAAATGCTATGAATCATTTTTATGCTAATTTATTTTATCTATTTCCATTTACTCAATTTTAGATATTTTAGATGATATTTGTTTACTCATTGGGATTATATAATCTAACCATCATCCTTTCCACCCATTTCAGGCTCAAGATAGTCGGTAGATAGCTCACTTTGTTGAGGGCTACAGTTGGACTTGCATCCTCAAAAATTGTAGGTTTACCGCTTTTGATACTTTTGGTCGTTCGTGGGCCCACGTGTCACTGTAAATTAAATTTTATACTTTGGTTATCTATATTACAGTATGTATGAATTTTTTTAGCTTTTACGCTATAAAAATTATTTACCGGTAACTCTATCAATATTGTTTTATAAGAAAATAGAATATTTTATTGAATATTTTTATTATATTTAAATAGTCATAATTTCATTTTAAATAAAGGTTTTAGACGTTTAAACTTATTTTTGATTATGAATCATGTGTTTTATACTCGCATACTATATTTTTAGCTAGTTTCAAAATTTTCGAAGAAAAATGACCAAAATGCCCTTGTGAGACATAAATCGTTTTTTTTATTGATTTAAGTTGGAAATAGCTTAAAATCTTTTAGAACATGATATTTGGCAACGGTTACTCACAGGGAAAATGAGAAACTGATATGAAAGCCTTGTGGGGTTCCGATTGATATTTCGAATAATGAGTGTCGATTGGGACACAGCGGCGGTTGTCACGGGCTCGAGGGGAATGCCGGGTGGTGACATATTTTTTTGACATGAAATTTTTTTTTTGAATTTTTTTGAAATATTTTTTTTTGAAAATTTTTTTGAATTTTTTAAAAAGATTTTTAAAATTTTTTTTACATGAACCTGCATAAATAAAAGAGAGTGTTAATAATTTAATAATCAAATAAAAATAAAATAAAATAAGTTAAAGTGCTTGGGTTGCCTCTCAAGAAGTGTTTATTTATAATTACTAGCTTGATTATGGTACCCCATTTTCCACTACTTTATACAGTTCGAGATTTTCTTTATTGACCTTGACTACTTTGGTAAGTCCACTATAAATCTCGATAACATCATAAGGATGAATCTTTACCACCTTAAACTTGTTCCCCCAATATGGTCTAAGATTCCATGGCAAAATATGAAATTGTGAATCAGAGAGTACTACTAATTGTCCAACCACAAAATCAAAATAGCTGGAAAGTGGTGGTGGTGGTTTTGTCTCAAGAGTTGGTGCCTATGTTGTTGAAGGTTGTGAAATAGGCTTACCTTTACCTTTATTGACTGAATCCACTTTATAGCAACTATCTATATAAGGATATTAAGTTGCATTGAACAAATTAAATACCACTTCCTCATCTCCAACTCTGAAAGTTATTTTGCCATTCTTCACATCAATAGTTGCTCTAGTTGTAGCTAAGAATGGTCTTCCCAAAATAAAAGGAATTTCAATATCATCTTCAATTTCGAGCACAATGAAGTCCATTGGAATGTATAAATGCCCAACTTTAAGCAAAACACCTCTATAATCCCAACTGGGTACCTGATTGTTCTGTCTGCTAATTGCAAGGTAACTGTAGTAGGTTATATCTCTTGAAATCCAAGTTTTCTGGCAATAGACAAAGGCATTATTGAAACACTAGCACCTAAATCACATAAAGCTTTAGAAATTTTAAAACTACCAATAGTGCAAGAAATAGAAAATCTCCTTGGATCTTTAAGTTTTGGTGAAAGCTTATTCTGGATTATAGCATTGCACTCTTCAGTAAGTGCAACTGTCTCAAACTCTTACAATTTTCTCTTTTTGATCAAGATGTCTTTCAAGAATTTAAGATAACTTGGCATTTGTTCTAAAGCTTCAGTAAAAGGAATATTAATGTGCAGTTTTTTAAATACCTCAAGAAATCTTTGGAATTGTTTGTCAAGTTTTTGCTTTTGAAAACGTTGAGGAAAAGGTTGTGGAGGTGTAGGAGCAATTTTTAATTATGATTTTTCTTTTGAATCTTCAGCAGAGTTTTCAATTAAAATTTCTTTTTCAGCATCTTTTTCAATTTCTTTTTCATCAAATTGAATTGAAATTTCTGAATTTAATTCCTTAATTACCTCTTTAAGTACCACTTTTTTGTTGTGGAGAGTGATTGCCATACAATGTTCCTTACCTTCTCTTCTTGGGTTGGGTTCAGTATCACTAAGTAAGGTGCCTTGAGGTTTAGTATTTAAAGCACTAGCAAGTTTGCCTACTTGTATCTCAAGATTTCTAATTGAAACTGCTTGATTTTGAATGGAGGCATCAGTTTTTGCATGAATGCATCAGTCTTTGTCATAAATTGCATGAACATATCCTCCTTTGAAGGCTTTTCCTCTAGCATAGGGGCTCTAAATGGAAATCCAAGAGGAAAGTTTGACTTAGCCGCAAATGAAGACCCTTGGTTGTTACTCCATGAAAAATTAGGATGATTTCTCCAACTAGGATTATAAATGTTGGAATAGGGATTGTTCTGTTGCCTATTTCCAACAAATTGACAAGACTCATAATAGATGAGACAATTTTCATTTGAATGTTCTTCCCCACAAAATTCACATGTCATAAAGGAGTTCTGAATAGCATTAACACTCAGTTTATCTATATTTTTTGGGAGAGAAGTCAATTGTGCAGAAAAAGTGTTTATCACATCTAATTCATGAATTCCAATAATTTTTCTTGTACCTAATCTTTCAAATGGCCATTGATAATTATTAGAAGCTATCTCTTCAAGCAAATCATAAGCCTCATCAATGGATTTACTCATAAGTGCACCTTTAGCGACAACATCAATGGTAATTCTAAAAGGTCCCAGCAAACCATTATAAAAAGTCTGAACTTGTAGCCATTTAGGTAATTCATGGTGAGAACATCTTCTCATCAAATCCTTATACCTCTCCCAAGCCTCATATAGTGATTCAGAATCAAATTGCATTAAAGAAGTGATATCATTCTGCATCTGTGTTGACTTTGCAAATGGGAAGAATTTTGTTAAGAATTTTTGAGCCAAATCATCCCAAGTATTAATGAAACTAGCAAAAAGCAAATTTAACCAACTCTTTGCTTTATCTCTCAATGAAAAAGGGAAAAGCCTTAATCTTATGGCATCATCAGTAACACCATTAGCTATGAATGTATCATAGATTTTTAGAAAATTTATAATATGAGCATTCGGATCATCATTAGGCAAACCTCCAAACTAAACAGTAGTCTGAATCATCTGAATGATTAATGGCTTAATTTCAAAGTTGTTGGCTTAAATAGGAGGTCTTCAATTACTAGAGTTGACATTTTGTAGCTATGGGAGTGCATAATCCCTCAAAGGCTTAGCCTCTTCCTCTTGTTGATCAGCCATTGTTTTACTTGGAGCAGATATTTTTTTATTTTTCCTCCAAAGTCTATGAAAAGTGTTTTCAATTTTCGGATCAAAAGGAACAATTTCCAAATTTTGGACTCTTCACATACAACGACCAAAAGTACTTAAAAAAATTAATTAAAGAAAAGAAAAGTCTAGATTTAAATTAAGAATGCTTGATATTAACATTAACAAGAAAGAATTAAAAATCAACTCCTTGGCAATGACGTCAAAAACTTGTTGTTCAATTTTCTACTCACGTAAGTATACATATCGCAAAGATAATATAGAGATGAGTAGAGTGTCGATCCCACAGAGAATTAAATTAATCTTTACTGTTAACTACTAAAATTAACACACCTTAATTTTATCTAAACAATTAAAATTAAAAAAAAATTTAAACGAATAACGAAAACTAAAACTAATCTATAATCTATTAGCAAATTTACTTTATTAAATGTGAATGACTACCAAACCTAAGATTATGATATCCCTCAATACTTCATCTGATTATTGTCTCTCCCTCTTAATTTAGATTAATGGATTAAGTTGCTAACCTAGAGTTCTAAATTATTTGCAAGTCTCTATCGAGTTTCTTATAAAAATACCTCTCCTAATTAATTTACTATATGTTTATGCAAATTATACTGAAGAAAGATTCATTAAGTTCGTGCTATAAGTTTAGCTATGTATGGCTTATAGGTGTATGTCTACCCTATATGCAAATCAAACCACCTAATCAACTAAGTGTATTCGATCATACGCTATTATATTCAAGATCTACCTAAATCTCCTTCATCAAGGTTTAACCTAGGTTTCCAATTCAATCTAATTGGTGGCCAATCAACTAGAAGCATTAAGAACAAAATAAAATAAACAACTTTAATCTATCAAGCATAAGTAAAAGAGAGATAAATAATTCAGACTATATAGTGAGTTCAATCATAATCTTAAATTAAAAATTTAGTTTCCCATCAAATCATACATCATCATTGAATTAAATTTAAACATTAAAAACAAAACCAAGAAAATAAGAGAACGAAAGAAAATATAGAAAAACTCAAGAATTGTATTCTTGATCTCCAAATCTCCTTGAATCTTGCAAATTCTTCTTAGCTTCAATGACTCTATGGCTTGACTCTCAACTGTTAATCTAGTATTTTTTCATTCTCTAAAGTCTTTTAAGAGGTTGTTTTTATAGGCTTTGAAGTTAGACCAAGTTGGGTGAAGAAAAAAGTAAATTTTAGCTGGAATTTCCTCATCATACTATGTGAGTCACAGCCTTACCCAATTAATTAATAGAAATCATAATTGCTCTAGGATTGCTACAATATGTCAACTTTGATAAGATTTCTGACCATTCTACAATCTAAGCTAGGTGAAGTAATAAACATACAACTTGTACATTTTTCTCTTATCTTTCCAATGGTCCAAGAATCACTTCATTTGAATCTTTGTAGAGAAAGTTATGGTCAAAATACCGAAACATATGCATTGAAAGTTTGCACCTTAAAATTGCTCTCCTTCTTCCATCAAAATTCTTCTTTCATCAAACACCCACAAAAGCACAATTAAATCAATAACAACCTATCTTAACCATATTAACACCAAATTAGGTATAAAATTAACCAAAATTAGATTGACTCACCTAAAATAACTAATTTAAAATAATTAAATAAAACCTACTAAGTTCTATGCATTATCACAAGAACTAAGCTAAATTATTATCAAAATTAAGCCCAAAGAACTCTATATTATAGAGTTATCAGATGCTTAGAGGGTCGGTCATGTTTCGTTGATAAGTCAGTCTTTACTTTATGTTATGTTTACAGACTATGATTATGGTTATGTTGATATTGCAATGTTTGGGCATTTTATATGAATAATTTTATGTATGAGATCATGATGATGGCTCGAAAAGTGCTGATGATGTTAATGTTTATATTATCATGCACTATGATAGTTAATGCACATATAAATGTATTAAGTTGAGATTACACAATTAAGTTGAGAAGTTCCTTTATTGTGTAATAAGTTTTAAGAATGTATGTATTATGATTATGTATGTTAATGGATATGATAGGATGCTTCTGCATGTGATGATGAATGTTTGATAATGTTATGAGAAGAGGCTAGCTTGGGCCTAACAGGTTATGCTCGTTTAGGTCCTTGCGCCAGTCATAATCTTTCCAGGAAATGGGATGTGACAATTTACAAATTATTTTTTTTGTATTATTTAACAAAGAGAAAGGCAATAAGAACAATACGGTATTCATTGATGTGATAAGCAAATGGGTCCAATAACAACATTGTTTTTTTCTTATTCATATCTTAAATTTTGTTAGTATTTTACACAATTTACATGCCAGAGTTGATGAGTTTGCATATGTCAACCCCATAACTTTATGAACTGTATGACATGTTGATATGAATTGCATGACATAGGCATGTAACACAAGGCCCGCACTAGTCGATATCGCGAGGGTGTCACAAGCTGATATGGCATTACGTGAATGGGGTATAGTCATAGCATGACATGTGCATTGCGTGAATGGTGCGTATGAATCGCGTGACTAGTTGATATGGAATTGCGTGAGTAGTTGATATGGAATCCCGTGACTAGTTTATATGGAATCGTGTGACTATCTGATATAATATTGCATGGCTTCAGGCATGACATTGCCTGACTCCCTTATTGTGTGTCATGTTCATTGAAGCAGGGTAAGGCAATTATGATGGACAATATCGAACCATAACCCAATCCCAAGAACCATCATAACATAATATCCAGTTGAATACCCTAAACCCTTAACTAGAAGTATGAGTAAACACATGAAAGTTAAACCACATATACAAAAAAAAAAAGAAAAAAAAACAATAAACCATCAATTGTTTAGCAAACACATTATAGTATCCCTAAACCAGTTGACAATTTGTTCATCCCTAATCATAAAATGTGAATATTCATCTACTATGCTTGACTTAGCTAGAACCAATGACAATTGACTTCCCTTTTTCTCTAAGATTTCATCGGAGAAACTCATCTTTGTCTATTTTTTTCAGTAGCGCTTCTACTACCTGATTAGTTGTATCTATTCTTTCCATTAGAAGATTCTCAACATTTTGTATCCTCAATTCCAATATCTACATTCAATCAGTTCAGTTAGTGAGTTTCTCATCAATCCTCATAAGTATATTACAAATCACATCATTCGAAACAGGATCTGGAATAACTCTAGATGGACCAGTGGATGGAGAATCATGGGTAGGATGAACTGGGCTACCTTCGACAGAGTTGAATGACTCATCAACAACAATCTCATATCCCCTTTTCATGAGCCATCCAATAGAGAGATTACGAGGCCTGTGATTGGTCCAATCAGCTAGATATTTATTACTCTAGATCCCTTTCTTTTTAACAAGAGTCGATATGATGTTTCCATATGGTAGAGTCGTCTCATCCCGTAGGGTGATTCCTTTCATTCTGTTGATCATATATTGTGCAATATTCACACCCAGCTAGATTCCAATTGATTCCATCATCCACAGGTCCTCAACGCTAACATGTCTTTAACGACTAATCCTTCTTTGTAATGTGGATGCTAGAAAATTATGTACCAGCCTAGCTTTTGCAAATTGTAAATGACGAGCAGAACATGAATTTATCGTGAATGGTTATGTTCTTCCTGTCACTATGGCCCACATGTCGGACGACTCATAAAATGGGGGAAGTTTGTCATTTCCCTCCTTATACTCCGTTTTCAAGAGCTTCCTAATATGAAGGCAAACACTGCAAACTCTATTCCTTTCAAAAACACGTTCAGAACATATGGATTAAAATCATGAGGATTTTCAAATTTAGTTTTACTCCCACGTATGTCGGACTAAAATTCCTTGCAACAGTTGAGCTATAATCCATATTTGGAAAGATACTTAGATCTTTAAGTTTACCCGTGTCAAAAAACATATTTAAGTCATGCTCAAGGTCTACGTATTTGTGAAAGCTTTCACAATTTACCACTTTTCTGCACAATATGATGGCATTCTCTATTACCCTATACCTAGCAACATATGCATTGTTCTTAAACTGTGAGGACGAGGTGTTGGTCCCAATAATATGTGCTAGAGGGGGGTGAATAGCACAAATCGACTCTTGACAAGATAAGGAACTAATTTTCAGAACAAAAAAAAATAAAAACAGAGAACAATGCACAGCAATTTATAGTGGTTCAGTCCAAGACCTACATCCACTACCTTAATTATCCAACCAAGGATTTTCCCAACAAATTCACTAAGAATTGGTGAAATTCACAAGCTTTCACCAAGCTTTACAATGGCTTTTACAAGGCTTAGCTAAAACCTTTTACACTAGTTTTTCACAAGCTAAACTAAAACCCAACACCTAACTTTTCCAAGGCTAAGTTAGAACCTTAACACCTTCAAGCACACCAAGCTTGAAACAACCTCTTAGAGTGACTCCCTCACTCTAAGAATAAAATAAGAAACGTAGAAGAAAGTACCTACGATCACAAGTTAATCTAAATGGTATAAGGTTGAGTGCTGAATACAAGTACAAAAGATGATCGTTTGAGTGTTGCAAAGTGTGGAGAAGATTTTCTGATTTTTCTGCTCTACAAGGCTTAAATCTTCTCTCTAAACTCTAAAAATTTCCTTCTAATTGTTGGAAGACCCTTTTATACTTAGAGAAACATCTCTGATGGCAGTTTGATAATTTTCTATCTGTTGGAGATAGTTGAGAGTCGGTTCTAGCCGTTACTCTGTCTTTTAGTGCAGATTTCAAACTTGCAGGCAGAATGCTCTTGTTTCACTACTCGATATCTTAGTTGACTAGGTTGTCTCTGTTTTCTGCTCCCTGTCTCTAGCAGTTCTGGCAGTAAACATTTAGTCGACTAGTCCATTTCTTAGTTGACTAAGTTGTCTCTGTTTCACAAACTCTTCAGCCCGCCATTTCTCCAATTTGAATCTTGGCCAACCAACATTCTTCCTTATTCAACTAATGAGCTTTCTCCTTGTTAATCAGTCATCTCTCATTATTTTTATCTCTCTTTTTCTTTTAATATATACTTTTAAGGATTGATTTATTAATTTCATACATTAATTTTCTTGCACACTTAAGTAAAGGTATTAGACACAAATGAATGGGAATGTTTTATTATCATCAAAAACTAATGGAGTCAACAATCTCCCCCTTTTTTGATGATGACAAAACATTCCTTGATTAACAACATAGTGTCTTTTTACTCATTTCAGTTTTTTGCAGAAAATGGAGATTGCTCCCCCTCAACATATGCTCCCCCTTAGTGTGTGCATATTTATTCTAGCAAATTTTATCCTTGTCATGTAGAGAATCACATTGTACATTTAAAGCATACATATGTGCAGAATTTTGGTGTGATTTATAGCAATGAATGTTGACAATTTTTCATAGAAAATTCAGCAGGGTCTGTCATCAGTAAATAGTCATCAGATTTTGTCTGTTCCTTTCATAATTCTGTCAACACATTATACACAACATCCATAAATATTTGCAATCGTAAGTTGATCAATTATCAGCATACAACAGCAGTTATCAGCATGCAATTCAATATGGTTCAGCAGCAAATTTTGTTAACAATAGTTAAAATATCATGGATAGCAGATTATCAGTAAACATTCAATTTTCAGCAAACAAACATCATAGATATATCAACATTCATGTCTCACACTACAACAAAATTAAAATTGAGTGTTCAAGTGCCACCATGGCACAAATAGTGGTTAATCAAAAGATGTTTCAAAATTTCCCCTGAATAGTTTTTGCTTCCTATCCCCTATTTTTCTAAGTTCCTGCTCTTGATTCATTTATGCTTTCTTTTCTTTTCTAAGTTCCTTCCTAGTTCCTCCACCCTAACACATTTTTTTTAATTTATTCTCTGGCTGGTTCCTGCACCCCTGGATCTGCCATTCTACTCCCTTTTTTTTATCAGCATCAAAGGAAGGGGCTTCTATTCGTCTAATGTGTCAGAGGGTGAGGATTCAGTGCCATAGAAAGGGTTTAGAGGAAAATGAGAAGGCTCTCGGAAAGGTGATGACTTTCTAGGGGAAGATTCTGGTGAAGACTTGTTTGAGATAGGGATTGGACTCTGAGGAGAAAAGGCTGAAACTGGTTTGGATTTCCTTGCCAACTTGGAAGACTTCATTCTCTTGAGAAAAGTTGTCTTGGTGGCCATAGTCTTTTTTCCCTTGGTTGGTGGTTTTTCTTCTGTTGGTGGTGCTGTAGTGGCTTTTTCTTTCCCAGATTATGCCTTTACTTTAGGAGTTGATGCAAGTTTCTTCCCTTTTCTTATATCTCCACCATCTTTTTGAGTTTTTGTCCTAGCAATGTTTTTTTCAGCTTGTTCCTCTTTAACCATTTGATGAGAAATATCCATAATGGATATTTCTTCTAAGTTGGGAGGGGAGGCCTGCTGTTTCTTTGAATCAACGACTTCAGCCCCTTATTCTGATTCATTTTTGCTTTAAAGTTCCAAAGATGGTGTCTTGGCTGGCTGATCAACCCTTTGGTGAGAGTCTTCAATCTGCAGAACAAGACTGACAGATTGGTAGGTGGAACCTTCAGCTTGAATGCCATGACTTCCACCATGAGGAGCAGACTTTTCTGCTGGCTCAGTTGAACCTTTAACACCTTGTTGTGCTGGTGCAGTGCCAAGTGTTGCAGAGGTGTTTGCAGCCACAAGTTCAGATGGCTCATTTTCTTCATTCTTTAGGTCATTTTCTAGTTTTGTAATTTTCTCTTCAATTTTCTGTAATCTTTCTCCTTGGTCAGTAAGCTTCCTATCAATTTTCGTAAGAAGATTGAAAATAACTTCATTTAAGAATATGGATGGTGTTTTCTCTTGTTGAGCAAGCAAGCTGGATTCTCTTCCAAGACCAGTCTTGGGGGTCTTAATGAATCTTTCCCCATTGAGTATACCCCATTTTGATCAAACTACCATAGTAAATGGCTTGATCTATGGTTTTTACCATGTTCATTTCATACCTCTTTGCCCAAACTCCCTTTTTCTACACAAGAGATGTGATGACATTCCCATAAGGCAGGTTGATCTTATCAAGTTTGCAAGTTCTTCTCATATTTTCAATCATAAACCTTCTTACATTCAGAGAAACTCCATTGAAGGCATGTTCCATCAGCCAAAGATCCTGAAGGTTGACGTAACTCAAACTTCCACTTCTGCCCTAAATGTTTGCAGCTATAAAGTAGTGAAAACTCCTAATATGGGGGCTGATTATTAGTCCTAAATTGCTCTTTGACGAATACTTTTCCTTTCTCCCGATAATGATTTCCCATAATAAGGATGGATCATACTTTTCTGGGAACTCATACTCACCTTTTTCACACTCGATTTTTAGTAAGCTTCTTAAATCCTCAACAGTGACAACAAATTCTTTCCCATTCAAATATACATTCAAACCATCTTCAACATAATCATCAGAATCCTCTAATTCCTTTTCTTTTAAAGCAATGCCAGAATAGAATTCCTTTACCAGACTTGCACTATAGGATCTATTCTTAAAGGTGCTATATTCTTTCAGTTTTAGTTCATCAAAATAGTCGAATAAACTAGTCTGAATCTCTAAGTTCTCATCAAAACTATTGCAGTCAATATCTTTGCCACAGGAAATTGGTGCATTTTCAATATTTTTGAACCTCAGTTCATACAATCTATTTCTGAACTTAGAAGACGAGGAACTAATACCTTTCTTGAGTAAAGGTTCTTTGTCCTTCTTCTTTTTCATTTTCTGCTTCTTCTTTTTTAGTTTCTCTGATATCTCTTTCAGTGATACAAACATGATTTTCTGTTTCTTCTTCAGATTTTTCATGTCTATCCTTTCTTCTAGTGGTCTCTTCCCTTTCTTCTTTTCTACGATTTCTTTGCTCTGTGGAGATCTCTCCATTCTTATTCAAGAATTTGTCTGACAGGGGTTTTGTCTAAATGGCAAAGGCTTTGAATAGATTTTAGAAAAAAATGTGAAGAGATGGGTTTTAGTTTCAGAGGCTCGGGTTTCAGGGGAGAGGAAAGTGGAGAAAGAGAAGTTGCCAGCCTTTTTTAATTCCTCTTAGAGAAATCGTTCAACTCCCCCTTAAATATTGCCTTATTCTATTTGCCCAAAATTTCAAAACTCCCTCTAAATTTTAGTTATTCACCTCAAGCAACATTTCTTCTTTCTTTATTACCCGATAGGCAATTTCTTCCCATTATTTTATTCCTCTTGCTCTTATTTTAACTGAGTCTTATTATTTAATGCTACCAGAACACTCTTAGTTGACAAAGATTTATCTCAGTTGACTAAATGCATTCTGTTTCATGTACATGAACCAGAGATTTTCTCACAATTCTTGCTGACTAATCATACCTAAATTTCTTCTAATTTCATAGAATTTATCTTCATTCAATGGTTTAGTAAAACTATCAGCTAGTTGATGTAATGTATTCACAAATTCAATTTTAATATCATTTTTCATTGCATGGTCTTTAACAAAATAATGTCTAATTTCAATGTGTTTTGTTCTAGAGTGCTGTACATGATTTTTTGATATATTAATTGCACTTGTGTTATCACAGTATATTGGTACATTATGCATCGTCATTTCATAGTCTTTTAATTGTTGTTTAATCCAAAGAATTTATGCACAGTAGCTTCCTAGTGATATATACTCTGTTTCTGTTGTAGATAAAGCCACTGAGTTTTGCTTTTTGCTGGACCATGATACTAGCATGTTACCTATAAATTGACATGTTCCACTAGTGCTTTTTCTATTAGTTTTGCTTCCTGCAAAGTTTGCAACTGAATAGCCTACAAGATCAAATGATGATTCTCTAGAATACCATAATCCTAAAGTTTGAGTTTCTAATAGGTATCTAAAAATTCTCTTAATAGCTGTTAGATGTGATTCTTTAGGTTGTGACTGAAATCTAGCACACAAACACACACTAAAGTGAATATCTGGTCTGCTTGCTGTTAAGTAAAGTAGTGAACCGATCATACCTTTATATAGTTTTTTATCTACATTCTTTTCTTTTTCATCAAGATCAAGTTTTGTGGATGGACTTATTGGTGTGGAGATTGATTTAAGCTTCAGCATATCGAACTTTTTGAGCATATCTTGAGTGTATCTTTCTTGGTTAATGAAGATTCTTTCCTCATTTTGCTTAATTTGAAGACCAAGAAAGTGCTTCAATTCTCCCATCATGCTCATCTCAAATTCACCCTGCATTTCTTTTGTAAAGTTCTTGCATAAAGCCTCATTGGTTGCACCAAATATAATGTCATCCACATATATTTGCACAACAATTAAATCATTTAAACATCTTTTAATAAACAAAGTAGTATCAATGCTGCCTCTATCATAACCTTTTTCCGCCAAAAATTTTGAAAGCCTCTCATACCAAGCTCTAATAGCTTGTTTCAATCCATACAAGGCTTTGTGGAGTTTGAAAACATGATCTGGTTTTTCAAAATCTTCAAAACCTAGTGGTTGTTCAACATATACTTCCTCTTGAATGAATCCATTTAAAAATGCACTTTTTACATCCATTTGGTAAAATTTGAAATTCATGAAGCATGCAAAAGCTAACAACAACCTTATGGCTTCAATCCTAGCAACGGGTGCAAAGGTTTCATCATAGTCTATTCCTTCCTCTTGGTTGTAACCTTGTGCTACCAATCTAGCTTTATTTTTAACTACATTTCCTTACTCATCTACCTTATTTCTAAACACCCATTTGGTGCCAACAATAGAATGATTTGAAGGTCTCGGTGTTAATGACCATACATGGTTTCTTGTGAATTGATCAAGCTCTTCTTGCATGGCCATTATCCAACTTTCCTCTTTTTCAGCTTCTTCAAAGTTTTTACACTCAATTTGAGATATAAAGGCTAAAAACTCACAAGTTTTTCTTGTTACTTTCCTAGTTCTAACTCTTTGTGAAATGTCACCTATTATTTGGTCTTGTGGGTGGTCTCTTACAAATCTCCAACTCCTTAGAAGATCATCATGCTGATTTTTTGTTCTCTGCAGATTTTCTAGAGATGGTGTTTCATTTTCTCTTCTAGGTGAGCTTTCTTCAATATTTTTATTATTTTCTAAGCTCATTACTTCCATTTGTCTTTCTAGAATTTCTACATCATTATCATCATCATGAATTTCTTTTTGTAAAGCATTGAACTCATAAAAAACTATATGGATTGATTCTTCTATCGTTAAAGTCCTTTTGTTGAAAATCCTATAGGCCTTTGAGTTTAATGCATATCCTAAAAATATAGCTTCATCACTCTTTGCATCAAACTTCCCTAAGGGCTGTTTTCCATTGTTCAATACAAAGTACTTACAGCCAAAGCTCCTTAGGTGAGATATGTTTGGTTTCCTACCTTTGTAGAGTTCATAAGGTGTCTTAGATAACACGGGTCTTATTGAGACTCTATTAAGTATATATGCTGCTGTGTTCACTACCTTAGCCCAAAAATACTTTGGTAGGTTATTCTCACATAGCATAGTCCTAGCAATTTCTTTTAAGGTTTTGTTTTTCCTTTCTATAACTCCATTTTGTTGGGGTGTTCTAAGTGTAGAGAAATTGTGATCTAACCCCTTTTCATTGTAAAATTTCTCAAATTCATCACTTTCAAAATCTCCTCCATGATCACTCCTTTTGCTAACAATGGCTAGTCCTTTTTCATTTTCTACTTTCCTACAATGACTTATGTAAGCTGATAAAGCATCATTTTTGTGAGCTAGAAAATAAACCCAAGTATATCTAGAATAATCATCAACTATTACAAAGTCATAAGATTTTCCTCCTAAGCTAGTTGTGCTTATTGGACCAAATAGATCAATATGCAGCATTTCAAGAGGTCTAGATGTTGACACAATCTTCTTAAACTTGAAAGATGTTCTAACTTGTTTTCCTAGTTGGCAAGCATCACATATTTTATCACTTTCAAAGTTTATATTTGGCAGCCCAACAACTATATTTTTCTTAATTAATTTTGACATGATATGTAAGCTTACATGTCTTAGTCTCCTATGCCATAACCAACTATCACTATCAACATTTGCAACTAAACATATTTCATCATTTATTTCAAGAACCTTAAGAAATATCACATACATATTTTTCAATCTTTTTCCTATAAATGAGACTTTGTTTGTTCCTATGTCAATAACTTCACACTTATTTGAATCAAAACATACTTTAAATCCTTTGTCACATAATTGACTAATGCTTAATAAATTATGCTTCAAACCCTTAACTAACAACACATGACTGATTTGAGTTTGGGAGTTCTTACCAACCGTACCTATCCCATGAATTCTACCATTTGAATCATCACCAAAGGATACGGTACCTCCCTTTCTTTTGTCTAGTTGAGCAAACAACATTTCATCTCCTGTCATGTGCTGTGAACAACCACTATCTATGTACCAAGGTTGCTTCTTCTGGAGTTGAGCTCTTGAACATGTCTCCTTTAAGTGTAGCTCAACCTACAAAATAAAATTTTAGTTTTTCTTTATAAGTACCTATGCTTTGATGGGTCCTTGAGAGTTAGTTGCAACATAAGATCCTTTAGGGACCCAAATTTTTCTAACTTTCTGCATATTTCTTTTCTTAAAACAATCATATGATAAATGACCATATTTACCACAATTATAGCATTTAGGTAATGCATTAGCATAATTTTTATTGTGGTATGCATATCATTTTGAAGATTCATTTTTCAAACATTTGAGAGTTGTGTTTTCATCAAGTAATTTTTGCATAACATCAAACTTATTATCCAGCTCCAATTTTAAAACTTCAAAATCTGTTTAAGTGTTCTAACTCAATTTGCAAAATATTGTTGGTCCCGATAATATGTGCTAGAGGGGGGTGAATAGCACAAATCGGCTCTTGACAAAATGAAGAACTAATTTTCAGAACAAAGAAAATAAAAACAGAGTATACAATGCACAGTAATTTATAGTGGTTCGGTCCAAGACCTACATCCACTACCTTGATTGTTCAACCAAGGATTTTCCAAACCAAATCACTAAAAACAGTGAAATTCATAAGCTTCCACCAAGCTTTTACAATGGCTTTTCGTAGGCTCGGCCACAACCTTTAGCAATGGTTTTTCATGGGATCAACCAAAACCCAAAGTGGTTTTTCAAGGCTCAACCACAACCTTTTACACTATTTTTCATGGGCTAAACTAAAACACAAAGTGGTTTTTCCAAGGCTCAACCACAACCTATAACATTCAAGCTTTCTCAAGCTTGAACAGCCCCTTAGAGTGACTTCCTCACTCTAAGTATATAAGAAGAGAGGTTAAAAAAAGTACCTATGATCACAAGTTGATCTGAATGGTACAAGATTGACTGCTAAATACAATGGCAAAGAGTAGGCGTTTAAGTGTAAACAAGTGTAGTGAAGCTTTTCTAGTTTTTCAACTTTCCACAACTCAAATCTCATTCAAGGCTTCTAAAAACTCGTTTCTCATTGTTGGAAGACCCTTTTATACTGGGAGATGCAACTTTTATGGCAGTTTGACAGTTTATAGTCGTTGAAAACAGTTGAGGATGAGTTCTAGTAGTTAATCTGTCTTATAGTGCTCTGGTTCAAATTGCAGACAAAGAGCTTTTAGTCGACTAACTTGGTTGACTAAGTTGATTCTGTTTTTGGTTTGCAGATTCTGGTAGAGGGCACTTAGTCGACTGACTTGGTTGACTAAGTTGGTTCTGTTTCTCAAACTCTTCAGCCTGACATTTCTCCAATTTGAAATTTGGTCAACCAATGTTCTTTTTTGTTTCACCAACAAGCTTCCTCTTTGTTATTCAGTTACATCTTGTTGATTTTATCCCTCTTTTTCTTTCAAAAATACTCTTTGAAGAGTTAAGAAATTAATTTCATATATTAATTTCTTGCACACTCAAGTAAAGGTATTAGACACAAATAAATGGGAATGTTTTATTATCATAAAAAACTAATAGAGCCAACAAATATTTATATTCTAAAAAACAGAATTGAATTCTTGTCTCAACTTATCCAAATTAATTTCAAGAGATGTAGCCTTTTTCTTTAATGTTTTGTATTTTGAAAAAAGTTTTTCAAATTGATCATAAAGGCTATCATATTCATCTTGTAAATCATCAATAGAAATGTCACAGGGGTATGAGGATACCTCGGTTTCATCATCTTGTGCCATCAAGCAGAGGTTTGCTCATTCCCTAAATTTTTCATCTTCAGCTTCAGAGCTTGAAGTGTCACTGTCCAACCACGCAACTACTACCATTTCTTTCTTGGATTTCTTATTTTTCTTTGGTGTCTCATCTTTCAGCAATGGACATTCTGACTTGAAGTGGCTAGGTTTCTTGCATTCGTAGTAGATTAACTCCTCATTTTTTATGGAGTCATTTTTGTTTCTGAATTTCCATGAAGCACCTTGATATTTTCTAAACCCTCTTCTAGCTAATCTCCGGTTTCTTCTGCCCATAAGTTTTTTGAATTTTCTTGCAACCAGAGCTAACTCTTCATCATCATCGCATGATAGCTCTTCTAGTTCTTCTTCAAAGATGCTAGCTTTAAGTGTAATGCTCTTTTTCTTTTCCTTTGTTTCCCTTTTATTTTCTTCTTCTTCTTCTTTAAGCTCTAACTCATGAGTTAGGAGAGAACCATAAATCTCATCTAAGGTGATAACATTTAGATCTTTTACCTCTCAGATTGTAGTCACTTTAGGCTTCTAATTTTTTGGTAGACTCCTAAGCAGTCTCTTTACTAATTCATGTTCAGGAATAGGCTTGCCTAGCTGACTTAATTTATTTGTGATGTTTGTAAACCTATCAAACATGCTAGTGATGTCTTCACTAGGCTCCATTTTGAACATTTCATAGTTATGTGTTAAGAGGGCAATTTTGGACTCTTTGACTTGAGAAGTCCCTTCATGGATTATTCTAAGTTTCTCCCACACTTATTTAGCTATTGTACAGCTTGAGACTTTGTTAAATTTAGTGGGGGTCAAGGCGCAATGTAATGTGTTGAAGACCTTAAAATTTACTTGAACTTTCTTAGTCTCAGCCTCGGTTCATTCAGACATTGGCTTGGGCATCAACTCATTTGTTACCACATTCACGATTGAGAGTATAAAGAGTCCATCAGTTATGACATCCCACATTTCATAGTCTATAGCTTTAATATAGATTGACATCCTAGTGCTCCAATAAGGGTAATTAGAGCCATCAAATAGAGGTGGTTTGTTTGTTGATTGTCCCTCAGCCACTACTGATTTTAGTTGAGCCATTTGTATCCTCCCAAAAGGTGTTAAATCTTAATAACAGGGAACTAGCTCTGATACCACTTGTTGGTCCCAATAATATGTGCTAGAGGGGGTGAATAGCACAAATTGGCTCTTGACAAGATAAGGAACTAATTTTCAAAACAAAGAAAATAAAAACAAAGAATAATGCACAGCAATTTATAGTGGTTCGGTCCAAGACCTACATCCACTACCTTGATTATCCAACCAAGAATTTTCCCAACAAATCCACTAAGAACCGGTGAAATTCATAAGCTTTCACCAAGCTTTACAATGGCTTTTACAAGGCTCAGCCAAAATTTTTTACACTAGTTTTTTACGGGCTAAACTAAAACCCAAAACCTAACTTTTCAAGGCTAGGTTAAAACCTTAACACCTTCAAGCACACCGGGCTTGAAACAACCTCTTAGAGTGACTCCCTCACTCTAAGAATAAAATCAGAAAGGTAGAAGAAAGTACCTATGATCACAAGTTGATCTAAATAGTACAAGGTTGAGTGCTGAATACAAGTACAAAAGATGATTGTTTAAGTGCTGCAAAGTGTGGAGAAGATTTTTTGATTTTCTGCTCTATAAGGCTTAAATCTTCTCTCTAAACTCTAAAAACTTCTTTCTAATTGTTGGAAGACCTTTTTATACTTGGAGAAATATCTCTAATAGCAATGTAACAGTTTTCTATCCGTTGGAGACAGTTGAGAGTCGGTTCTAGCCATTACTCTGTCTTTTAGTGCAAATTTCAAACTTACATGCAGAATGCTCTTGGTCGACTACTCGATATCTTAGTTGACTAGGTTGTTTCTGTTTTTTGCTCCTTGTCTCTGGCAGTTCTGGCAGTAAACACTTAGTCGACTAGTCCATTTCTTGGTTGACTAAATTGTCTCTGTTTCTCAAACTCTTCAGCCTGCCATTTCTCCAATTTGAATATTGGCCAACCAACATTCTTCCTTATTCAACTAATAAGCTTTCTCCTTGTTAATCAGTCATGTCTCATTATTTTTATCTCTCGTTTTCTTTTAATATATACTTTGAAGGATTGATTTATTAATTTCATACATTAATTTTTCTGCAGACTTAAGTAAATGTATTAGATACAAATGAATGGGAATGTTTTACTATCATCAAAAACTAATAGAGTCAACACGAGGATGAAGCGTTACCTTGTTCAATGGAAAAATCGATTGATGTAGTAGACAATTCAAGAGCCAATTTCCATTTTTCTTCAAGTGTAAAGTAGAGTATCCATCATCACGCCTAATTTTATGGACAGTGTCAATAACATTGGGTGTGCGAGAAAATGCAACCATTGATTTTGATTTTGTATGAGGGTTCGGGTTTAGGGGTTGAACTTACAACTAGAGAGAGGTTTAAGACTTTTGCGTTGAATTATGGGTTAGGGTTCTTCTATATTAGGGATTAGAGTATGTTGCATTTTGATTATTGATACGTTAACCCGTTAGCCCAAGATTTGGGATTGATGTTGGCTTTCCCACCTCTCTTGTTTCTAAAAATTTTTCCTTTTTCAAATTCCCCCTTTCAATTTTAAACCAAGTAACGATCATTACTTCAGATAGTGCATCGCGTGACTAAATTTCATACGAGACAAGTGAATCAGGCTATGAATTTAGGCATTAGGTGACCCCATATTAGGCATTGCAAGACCCCATAGTAGGCACGTTACTCGTTCGAATAGCGTGATCCCCTATTAGAAATTGAGTGACTAGCTATTATGTATAGCAATCCAACTTTTAAGACAGTTAATGGTGTTTAAAGAATTGTGTATTGCGTGAATCAACGTCCTCAACTGTATTGCGTGATTTAAGCCATATCTTGTTGGCTTCCATCTATGATTGGAAAGCAAGATCAATGGTAAATTGTACAGTTGAATTTTACACAACCAAGCCAAGTTTCTTGCTAAAAATATTGTGATGGGTAAACATACAATAATAAAATGTATATTCACTTTTTGATCTATGTGACACACTAAAGAAGCCGAGAATATCAAAAGTTCACCTCTTTCTTGACAGATTAACCCATAATGTCTATCCTAAAACAAATTTCCCTTATAATTTATACCATATGAAATCTATTGTGATTTTATTTAATTGTTTACAAAGATAAACAAATTATGAAGGAGTACAACGCATTTAATGATCCCACAATATTATCTTCAGAGGCATACATCTTGATGTTGGTTGTTTTCAGATGTCAAAGTATCATCTCCAGACTCGGTCAAACTCAAGTTCAAATAGTATTATTCAATGCAAAACTCAATGGTAGGTTGGAAACAATCCCTAACAATTGACCTCTAAGGAGCCACTATCTTCAAGTACAACACCCAACACGTTTTTAGAGTTTCTAATACACATTGGACAGTTGTTTCGTGTGTGCTCGGTTTGTCTGCAAATTGAACATGCCTTGGGTCATTGTCATCGTCGTTGAGTCGTCGACTGAGTAGACAATGTTTCTAGATTTATCGATGGACCTGCAAGCAAAGTTTGACAATTTTGTCTAGTATGACCATAGCTCTTGCATTGTGAACATCTACGTCATAGACTGCCTTCCTCAGCTTATGGAATCTTTTTCCTCCTAAATTTTCCAGCTTGACCTTGTCGAGTTGTTGGCAGAACGACAATTTGTTACACATCATGGGGGATGTCTTATCATTGGGATGCCTAGCCGAGCAAATGGGAACCTCATATCTTTCCACCTAAGACGAAGTCTTGTAATAGTTTGAGCAGAATTTAATGATTGCACATTTACACTTACTACCAAGACAATGAAATCACAGTCGGCGAACAATTTAAATTTCAATTCATCATGCACAAAATAAGAAAACATGAATATTCATACCTCATTGTTGCCATTGCATGTGTGCAGGGGAATAGATCGGTTTGAAACTCACTACATGAACATGTCTTGGTGGACAAGTTTATGACTCACTACATGAACCGTGTGTTCAACAAATCGGTAACCCAAGAGCTAAAGGGCATGGTCAAATTCAATGCCTTTTTATGCCGGTCATGGAACCAATGTTGGAACATGCCTCTAATGCACTCGACCAAAACGACTATTTACATTTTTCTTGCCAACCTCAAACATGAGTTAATACACTCCGTAATATTGGGTGCCATAAGCTTGTAACGCTTTATTAGTGATCGTGCACAAGCTCATCTCTCAGGGCATAATATCATACGACGATCGTAAGAAGGTTTGCAAAGCTATTTCAATTGATTCATATGCTTGTTAAAATTGGCGAGCTTGTAGCAATTGGTGGCTAGGGTGAAAATCAAGGCAATATCTTCGCGCTTGAACTTGTTTTTAACGTTTTTCCCTAAGTGGTAATTGCATAGATCGTGGTGCGCGTCATGGTACATTTTCTCAACAGCATTCTTAATGCCAAGTTGTTGATAAAAAATGAACATTGCATTTTCAAAATAACTAATCACACGATGCAATCGGGTCAGAAAACCATGACCAAGACTCTTCGTCTTCCACGTGGCGAATGTCAAATGCAGTTGGATATATCTGCTCATTCACATATTTGCATATTGAAACAAAAAGAATATCTTTGAATCTACCTTTAAAATGTGTGGCATCCATAGCAACTAGAAGCCACATTACAGCATTGAACACTCGGATACATGCCCTGAACGCCTAAAAATAATATTTAAACTGTTGTTCCTAATCCATAGCAACAACTGTGACAATATTGGGATTTTCACGTTCCAACATATAGAAATACAAAGGGAGGAGTTGGAATGACTCATTTGGGGGACCAAAAATAAGACTCTTCACATACTCCTTCGCTTGCCAAGCTTTACCAAATAGGCATTGCAATCCCCACTTGCTATTTATCTCTTCCATTATTTCCTTAAGTCTCAATAGGGTTACATTATTTTCTTACAGCTAGGGGAGATAAGCTCACCAATTAACCTCGCATTCGTAGTTCAGTACCCACTTTGTAAACCATCAACGATACACGTGTGTACCTTCTAGAACATCTGAACTTGCCAATATTCTCCCTCAAGCAACTTTGTTGCATGCAAAGCAAACTTGCATGCCTTCTCTTTACAAGCAACCTCCAAACAAGCGTGACATGACTTTTTAACTCTAATCTCAAAATGCTTTTTTAGTGCCAACATGCTCAAATCCTCGTTTCAATTTGGCCTTCGATAGAAACACTTTTTCACTATATAAGTGGTCATTGATTGATCTAGACTCCTCAGTCGTAACTGTTTGGAAGGATATTATATCTACCTTTGGAATAACCCATTGATGAGATACCCATGCATTTACCCTTTTTTGATCGCTATCATCAAACGAACGAATCCCGTTCTCAAGTGTAATAGGGTTGTCGTAAATAGGGTTGGCACCTTCAACATCTTCTAATTCAATAGTTGTGGCATGTTCATTGCACTGAACCTCTTATAACACAACAAACACAATAGATGTGGCATGTTCTGTACTGCTATATGCATGATTACAATTCGAAATGTCGTTTTGCTCACCCTTGTTGTCCTCTGAACAGTCATCATGTCCGCCAACATAATCATCTTCACAGTCATCCTCCAACCCATCATTCCAATCCGCAATGTCGTCCTTTTCAACATCATCTTCAATCTAATCAGATGCATCACCATTACCCGCAACCATCATAGTGTCGTTTGCAAATGGCAATAGACCCACTGCATTTTCGAGGCATGGTTGCATTTGTTGCAAAGTACCAAGTATTTCATTCGATGCACATTCTGATCAGAATTGTGTATACATCATTTGCAGACATCTCATGTGTGTTCTGAGCTACTCAAACTCATGTGCATACGTCAATGGTGATTGCCATTGTTGTTTATTAGGAAATGTATGGTGTGGTATGTCAGAATAATTAACATTCCGTTATAGGTGATTACTATGTTGGACACCATGTTCCTGTGGAATATCATTTGCATTTAGTGCCTAAATTGTCACAAACACAACAACTACCCTCTCATCTTGCAGAGCATTTGTTACACCTTTATCGTCCTTGATAACTGCGCACGAAACCCCTACGACATAACAGAGCAATGCATGCAGCTCAATTTCGTTATTATGTGAGTTGACCTCAACAACCTTTCAACCAGCTTCATTCGGCCTGAAAATGACAAATGACTCCTAACACCCCTTACTTGTGTCTCACCACCCTTGTAAGTGTCATCGACCCAATGACCACCATATGTAATCATAAGCTTTATATTTGGCAGGTCACTGAAATTTAATAGAAAATAAATGTCATAATCAGTCAGTTTATCAAAAATTGCCCCTCAATGCATAAAAACCACTTACGCAATGCCTAAGTCACGAATAACATAAAGTCAGTCTCATAATATCTAAAACACATTCACAAAATGCCTAAAAATTAGTGAAGAACTACCTCAAAACAAGAGATGAATTGCATAAGTCATGCATCGCCAATCTCGCAATACCTAATAATAAGTCACTCAATGCCTAATATTCACTCATGTTATGCCAAAATAACCAATCACGTATTGGCCCAACGTCATGCAATACATAACAACAAGTCATGGAATACATAACAAAACAACCAATCATGCAATGCCTAAAAAGTAGTTAAGAAATGTCTCAAAACAAGATATGCATTGCAAAATCACGTAGCACCTATAAGCCAGTCTCACAATACTTAATAATAAGTCACGCAATGCTTAATATCCACTCACGTTATACCAAAATAACTAGTCACGCATTGGCCCTATGTCACGCAACACATAAAAACCAATCATGGAATACATAACAACCAAACACGCAATGCCTAATATCCATTCATACAATACACAATATCCATTCACTTAATGCCTATAAATAAAATAATATTCCAACTTTTGTCATTATACCCTTGCTTTTCTTATATAAATAGAAAATTAAGAAATTAGGGTAAGTAAACAAGTTATTTAGCATAATAGAAATTAAAGGCAAAAACTCATTTTATGGAAAATATGAGATAAATCAATATTTTTATTCATTAGTTGAAAAAAATAGATGATACAACATATGAACTGTGGTTCATTTCTTTCTAATCTCATCTACTATTTCATAAATTTTAGCTAGAATCTTGTTATTGCCTATAATTTCTATCTTCAGGACTTTTGTCATAAGCAACACCTTATCCATCAACCTACCCATGTCCTTCTTCATGTTCTCAATTTGGTCCATCAACTTGACTAAAAATGCTACAACATTGTCGGGGATATCTTCCTCTTAAGCAGCAACCCCTTTCCCAATTTCGCCTCTGGAATGTTTGGAAGCCATGAGAATTTTGAGATTTTTCCTTAAATGATTTTGATTAAAATGGATAATAATACCTTCTATTTATAGGCATGAATGCTAAGGTGTTCAATCGTTTTAGGCTTGTTTTCTGATGAATATGGTTAGTTTGTAAATTGATGCATTAAGTGCTTTAAAGAGAATTTTAGAGTTTTGTGTCAGTTGAGTCTTTTACACCAATATAAGTGGAATTAAGGGGGTTGCATTGGTTATTAAGCATTCCTAATTCTCTTCTAATTTTACAGAATGTGTTATTAAGAAGGCTGAATTAGTAGATAATCAACTTCAACATTAGGTAGATAAAGCAACGTAATTACCAAAAACCAGTCACACAATGCCTACAAACTAGTCAAGCAATTCCTACAACCTCGTCACGCAATGCACAACTCACGCAATTCCTAAAATCTAGTCTCGCAATGCCTTTTATCGAGTCCCACATTGTCTAATATTCAGTCACGTAATGCCAAATAAATAAGTTACGATTCCTAATAATCAGTCATGCAATGCCTAATATCCAATCACACACCTTAATATCTAGTGATGCAATGCCCAATAAATATTCACGTATCGCCTATAAATTGATTGATTTCACTACTCCCAGCCACATTTAAGTTTCCAAAATCATATAATTTATCCATCAACTTTTGTATTCTATGAATATAAAAAAATCAACCTAAGAACCCATAACAAATACCTTGATGTCATCTCTGCACTTTGGGATGGTGAGAAAGTTGAATGACGATATAGACCTCAATGAGGTTTGAAAGCTGGACGATGAGATATAGACCCTGATGGCATTGAAGAGTTGGACTGGATTGTGAGATATAGACCCCGATAGCGTTAAAGAGCTAGATGATGAGATAACTAAATTGAGATTTAATTTTGAAATTTTTATCTAAATGATAAGAGGGAAAAAGAAACAAAGATCACTTAATTTGGATTAAATCGTTTAAAGAGTATTTTTGTTTAGTTATGTTAAAAATTATCTAAAAATAATTAAAATTATAATAAAAGTAATTTTTAAAGTAAATTTATTAAAAAAATTATTTTTCACAATTTTCTCAATTTACTAGTGGATAATTGTACTATCTAGTTATTAAACAACTAATTGTGCCGTATCTCCTATTCTATGACGAAGCAAATGGAAGCTGAAAAGAACATTTAGGCAACTGGGAATGGCTTTATGCCGGCCCCTTCTCCTTTACGCACCACTCCATCGTTTCCCTGTTTCCAATCCCACTTTTTTCTTCCCAGAATACCCTTGTTATTCCTGTAAATTTACCAACCGTCGGAATCCTCAAACGCCATTCTGCCGCACTTGCTGTTCATCGTCCTCCATGGAAGCTCCTCCTCAAGGTTACAGGAGAAATGTGGGAATTTGTCTCATCAATTCCTCCAAAAAGGTCTTTATTATATGCTGTTTTCCCTCTCGATTTAGGTTTTTTTTGGGTTTAATATTGGACAGTGAATTTATTCATTTAACTTTTTTCTTCTTTTAATTTGTAGATTTTTTCTGCATCGAGGCTGGATATTCCAAATGCTTGGCAAATGCCACAGGTTTCTTCTTGCAATGTTTTTGTTTCTTTAACATTGTTTGTCTTTCTAACAGTATTCCTAGTTAACTGGACTGGCTTTGATTACATTAATAAAAACAAATCTTTGGAGGGCAGGGGAGGGGAAGTGGGAAACCCTCCCTTGTTTGGATAAATTTAGAATTAGGAGGGAAAGGAGGGATCCTCAAATGTTATTACTCCTCCATTTCCCTTGAAACTCTCAGGTTTCCAATTCTCCAAATTGGCAGGAAAATTTGGTTTATTTCATTAGATTCCTAGGATAAAGTTGACTACAATTGGCAGGATACCGCTTGCAGGGGATTTGCCTTCTTTTATTTGTGGCTTTCTTCAGAGATTTAAATTTACACCTGTGTGAGAGGACGTGTAACAGTTCTCTAGCTCTTTGTCAACTTGTCCTTGCATTTGAGTTGTGAAAATAGAAAACCATCAGGAGTGTTTGAGATTTTATAGTATACACCCTGAGAAATTCCTACCAATGGAGTTTCCTGTACTCAAAATGCATTCTCTAAGTGCTCTCCTCTCTTGGCTTTATCTCATTGTCTAACTCGTAATCATTTGATTTCGTTTGAAGTGGCTCCTTTTCTTCCTTCATCATCTTTGGGTCCTTTTGAATAACATTCTCAGGTGCCTCCCGCCTCATGGCCCACTTTACTTTAGAAGTTGTGCCTTTTGAATTAAAGAGCTGTATATTGCAGTTATCTACACTTCAAAACTTCAAGTTCTATTGCATTAGGAGCTTTTGATGAGTATAAAATTTTAGAAAAAGTTGCATTACATGAGATTTAATGATGCACAGGGTGGGATTGATGACAATGAAGATCCAAAAGTTGCTGCCCTCAGAGAATTAAAGGAAGAAACTGGTGTTAGCTCAGCAGAAGTTCTTGCAGAGGTTTGTTTTAAGATCTCCTTTATTTTTTTTCTCTCATGAATTGCGTTGGTATTTTCTCTTTTTCTTGCTGGGATTACTAGTTGAAGAGGCTCCTGCACGCATGCTAGGGGGGATGGTTTAAGTGCTTTTAGATTGCATTTTCTTCTAGGAAATATAATAGAAATTCAAGAAAGTCTGAATGTTCTGATTATTTAGTCTTCAAGATACTAGTCCTATGCACACCCAATTTGTGGGTGAAATAATGAATGATTTTATTATTTGGGTAAATTTTAAAAGAAGGAACAAATATACGGATTTATAGTTATCTGAAAATATAAAACAGAGGAGTAGGAGTAACTGAATGTAAGGTTTTTTAGATTGGAGAAAAAATGGGCACAAATGTGACTTTAAAAGTATATGGTAATTGCCTTGTGACACTAAACTCAGCCACTAACTTTATTTATTTGTATAGATTGAATATCTTCTATTTCAAACAGCTTCTTGGGGTAGGATTGAATTTTGTAGTTTTGATATGGGGAATAATTTCATTTACTATTATTCTTTGACCAGACACTTTTTAAAGCTGGTTCCAAATTAATAAGCTTTGAAACCTAACAGTCTATGTGGGCTCTTATCTCTAGTCCATCAGTGATAATGTAATGGTAGCCCCTAGAATTGATGTTTGAAAACACATTTCAAATTGAAAACTGAGCAAGTCACAAAAATTTCTCTGTGCATGGATAAATACAAAGGGGTCATCATAATCTTGACAATTAATCAGGTATTTGATTGATGGCTTAGCAATACTGGATGTGCTGACACCCAAAATTTGACAATCAGTCTCTCTAAGAGCTAACTGGTTTGGAAAGAAATGGCACAAAGCTTTTTGAATTATCAAATATGGATTATTTGGTGTGTGTATTTAAGTAATTGACTATTTGGATGAAATCAATGCTCCTACCATCACTCTATTTTCTCAATCTTTACTTTACACTCATTCTTTGGAACTTAGAGCCTGTTTGGCTTAGCTTTTTTTTAGCTTAAAAGCTATTTTGAAGCTCTTATGAAAAATAATAGTTTTTAAAATTAAGCTAAATCTGTTTGGTAAATTTACTTTTATAAGTTCTTTTTTATAAATAAGTTGTTTGACAAAATAATGTATATAAGTTTTAATTTTGATTAAAATTACCATAAAAGGGTATTTAATAAATAATTTTCTTTTAATCACAAATTTCTTTGTTCATAATGGAAACAAGTTAATTTTATTTTTTTATTTATAAAAAATATAAAAAGTATTTTTATATAACATAAAGTTTGTAATTAATAATAAATCATATAAAAATAAAAACAGATAATGTTAAAATTATTTTTAGTAGATGAGGACATTTTTGAAACAAAAAGAAAATTTTTCCTAAAAAAGAGTCGTGTTTTTAAAAAAAGATAAGAGAAAGCTCCTCTCTGGAGCTTTTTCTAAAGCTCTTTTTTTCAAAATTTTATTCTTTAAAAAAAAGCCGCTTATTTTTTAAGAGCTTTTCTAAATTTCTGTTTGGCCTGGCTTTTGCTTTTAAGAGGTAGATAAGCTGAAAAAAAGCCAGGCCAAACAAGCACTTAATGATGCTAGGCTAAGGTGTGACTTAACTGATGATAATAAAACCATAAAATAGAGTATGATGCCAAAAAAAGGCTGGATATTGCTGACTTTGGAATGGTTTGATGGGCAGGATAACCTGCTGTCAGCCTGCTTTTTGGATAGATTTGGTTAGATTGTGATTCAGTGAGAAAAGTTCAGTTGGAGCATTCTTGGTACCAAGGAAAGAAATGCTGACAATTCTTGTATTAATACTTGTAACAGACTGAAATAACTGGTATTTATTCCTTTCTTTATAGAGATTCAACCTAAAAACAAAAAACTAAAAGAAAATCTAGGGTTTATGTGCTTTTGTTAGTAGTAGTTACATGAACAGTGAGAAAAGGTCTTAGTGGTATTTTGGTTAGAGGTTTTCTCCCTTGTGTACTAATGTCGAACTCCATTTTACACACATACATAGAAGTCCAACACTCCAACTCTGACATGTTTATCTTCATATTAAATTATTGGCAGCTAGTTGGATCTTGAGTTTTATGGTATAAGTGTTCCAAATATATTGCTTTGCATATGTTATTGAGCTCTACTTTTCTCCATTTCTTTTGAATTCTGCACTTTGGGCATTTCTTATTCATGTCTTACCTGGAGGATGTCCATTTATTGGTTCTGCCATGCAGGCACCATATTGGCTGACATATGACTTCCCACCAGAAGTTAGGGAAAAACTGAAACATCAATGGGGTTCAGACTGGAAAGGTCAAGCTCAAAAGTGGTGAGTGCTTGGATTAGCCTTAAATGTAGGTAGTTTGTGATATAATACATAGGATGGAAAGACAAAACTTAAAGTGATTGTATTAGGTTGGCAGAGATTGAGGCAACAAGTGATTATGGGTATTAATGTCTAACTATGCATCAATAAACCCCAATTATCCAAAAGTATACATGTATGTATTTATGTATGCAATTATGTCCATGTATGTGCGTGTCTCTGTCTTACACAGCCATCACACAACTCAACTTTTGATCAGTGAACTAAGAGTAGTCTTTTTATTTTGCTCTGAATTGGATTCGGTAGGTAGTAGAAGCAATATGTGGGCCTGTGTTTTGTTTGTCTGTCTTCTACAGCCATTGTTCAACTCAACTTTTGATCAGTGAACTTGGACCAGTCATTTCTGTTTGATCTGAATTGGATTTTTGTAGAGAGCAGAAGCAACTTCAAAGAAGGTTTTATAGTTTATTCTGCAATGCTAATATGCGCTTGCTAGCACTGGTTCCAAAAGTGATCTGTCCACCAACTATTGTTTTTCAGTTATAATTTGTAAAGGTAACTGTTTGTTGTTGATATTTCAAGCTAAGTTGACTTCTTTTTAAATTGACCATTACAAACAGGTTTCTCCTTAAATTCACTGGGAAGGAGGAAGAAATTAATCTTTTGGGTGATGGGACTGAGAAACCTGAGTTTGGTGAATGGTCATGGATGACACCAGAACAAATAGTTGAGCTCGTGAGTGCTTCTCACTCTTAACATTTTGTATCAATTATAGGTCGATTAGCTTTGTCTCCTTTGTTTATTTAATGGTTGCTGTTCATTTCTCATTTTGTGCAGGCAGTGGATTTCAAGAAACCTGTTTATAAGAAAGTTTTGGAAGTTTTTGCTCCCTACCTCCAATAATATCCTGTCGAATTGCAAATACTTTGCAGCTCCCTTCTTACCTGCCGAGTAACATAGTTGCATACAATAAGTTGGGGGTTTATTACTTGGGTGTCACCAAATGGCATCCATTTTTCCTTGTGTGGATCTGATATCTCAATTGCAGGGAATGTCTTCTCTGCTTGAAAAACTTACACAGTTCTAATGCAATGTTGTCTGGACTACACATGATTGGTACGGTAGAATGCCATGCCCTTGATCAAGTTCCACAAAGCTAGCCAAAAACAGTTGGGATTCCTGAAAGTTCAACAATCCAGAATTTCCAAGCAAACAAATTATGCATAACCTTTGTTAATAATGAGCAATTCTTTTAACATGGTGTCTTTCACAACTACATTGAGCAAGTACTATGTATACATAACAGTACAGCATCAGTATATGGAAAAATCATTGCTCGGACCTGAGTATGTTAACCAGCGGTGGCTAACAATGATATAAACATATCAAATCAGAAGAAAGAAAAAAAAAAGGATAATCATCTAAGGATTATTAATCATCTTTAATAATTAGACTTGCTGAAGTAGCCTCTAAAACCAAAATGAGATTGGAACCTTGAGAACTTAAAAAGGAAATATCTTGAATCTGCGAGGATACATCAACTTACAAACAGCGGCATCTTTCAAATGAGAGCATTTCTTCATTCATCTGGTCTCCATTGTCGAAGGGATGAAATGTTTTACAAAATGCATGCCATAAAGAAGAAAAGCTATCAAACATAGACTACGTTTGCAAACTGCTTTAGTTGGCTTGAACTCATAAAATCACCAGTACTTATCATATAATCTTCAACTGAAGCATAATCTCAAGTATACTTTGTGCATAAATCACCACATGACATCATCTTGTCATTGGTCAATTATATTTTGTATATGGCCTGTGATCATCCCTGCAACAATTTCAGGAGAAAACTTTCTGATCATGTCCTTCCTCGCCTGCTTACCTTTAGCCTTGGCCTCCTCCACATTACTAATCACATGCCTCATAAGAGCTTGAAGCTCAATAACTGATGGTTCAGCCCACAAATGCCCTTTAAATGGTCCTTCCGTTACTTCGCTCAGTCTATCCACTGGCAACGGGTAGCTATTCTCCTCTGTTAAATACTCAGTAGGCCCGGACCAATTAGTTGTTATTGCTGGCAAAGACATTGCCATGGCTTCCACAATAGGTCTCCCCCATCCTTCTCCTCTTGATGGAAGCACAAATGCATCAGCTGCCTTGTACAGTTTTGGCAAATCGACCTGAGCTATGTGGGTATCAATGACACACACAGAAGCCCACCCATTAGCTGGCTTTTCCATGTGAGAATGTTCAACAAATTGGACAATCTTGTTGTCAAAATCTCTATTAGAATGATAAGGATTAGTCAACAAGTACAAAACCACCCCATCATCACGGGAGAATTCTCTCAGGTATGCTTTGAGCAACACGTCCCATCCTTTCCTAAACTCCCACTTAAAGACACTCAAGAACACAAACTCCTTTCGAGGATTGGAATTAGGAATCCTTGCACCTAAAACCAGATTCCCTTTGGAAGCAATGTCCAATGGCTTATACTTGGAGGGATCAAAGAACTTCACATCAATAGGCTGCACAACTTTCACAACCTTAGCTGGATCAACCCCACTTTGCACAAATGTAGACACATGAAAATCAGTAGGAACCCAAACAGAATCCATTCTATTACAACGCTTAACATGTTGAGAAGTCAGTCTATCACTCTCAAACATGGTCCTGCCAATGACAAACATGAAATCATGATAACCAGTTGGAGGGCATGGAAGGGTTTCAAACAATGGGGGATACCAAGCACCAGGCTCACTATGGCAAACCACAATGGTCTCATTTATTCTACATTCTGTTTGATAAAGCCGAATTGCCAAGTTCCTGATATCTTGAGGCAATCCCTCCCAAAATTCTAGGGACTCCAAATCACCATGTTGGTCAATAGCCAATTTGAAACTGGGGTTTTCGAGACTTTTCATGTATTCATTGAGTGCTAAAACATAAGACCATGCTTCTGAACTATACCCACCACCTGAAAGGAAGGGAGCCATCCATAGAACGCAGTGAGAGGCCCTGGAAATGCGATTTGGGGAGTGGGATCGGTTGGGATTTGGGGTTTTGAGCAGAAATGATAGAAGGGATTGAAAGAAAGTTGGGTGGCGTGAATTGAGGCTTAATTTCAATTGCTGGATTCTGTGGTAGTTTGTTCTGCTGAAACTAAAAGAGATTGCTAGAAACAGAACAAAGATAGATGAAGAAAAGATAATGAAGGACTTCAAATTTGGGGTCATCTCATGGGGGCGAATATGCACCACCAAAGCTGTAAGCAAAGGCCAGAGAATCCACAAACAAAAATCAATGATACAAAATAATTTGAAATGCAGCTATAGCATTAGAAAGATGAAGGGTACCTGAAACTGGGTTGAGCAGCTATAACTCTCAACTCTACATCCATTTTCTGAAACATATGGCTTTTGAAAATGGTCTTAAAGTTGCCAATACCTTGATGTTGATTCTAACTGAACCTGCTTATAATTTGCTTGTTTTTAATCGAATGATTGGTGGGGTGTTAATGGCAAAAATTATGAAGTGGTTGATAGATGCAAACCAGGATTAAAAAGAAAAATTCTGCAAGTAAAAAAAAAAATTTTAATGAAAACTTGTTTGACATTTAAAATCTAAAAATTTTCACAACGGTACTGATTAACACCATGTAAGCATTCATCAATGTTACCTTATCAAAATATTTTTTACGTCAACTTGGTAAATGTCATGTCACCATAATTTTAGTAGAGAAATTTTAATAGTATCAATACTTAAACTAATATTAATTAATAAATTTTAAAATGATGAAGATTGATTTATACGAATTATAGAAAAGAGATTAAATTTAAAATTTTGATAGAGTAAAATGATTAAATAAAAAATTTCATTCAAGGATTTAAATAAAGAAATTTAAAAAAGTCCTTAATGTGTTTAAGAAAATTCAAATAAACTCATAAACTAGTCAAAATATCATTTGTCAATTTATATTCACATGATATTAATCTGGAAGGTGAAAAATGCCACATGACCATGTCATCATACTACATTAACATGTCATGTTATCATCTATTATGACAATTACCATGCCACGTGCCAAGGAATGACAATTAGTATTTTGATTAACAATAGGTAGTCAACTATTAATTATAAAGACTTATTTGGTTCAAGATAAAAGTAAAAGTGTTTGATTGAAAATAAAAAAAAAAGAATAATGGTTTAATTGAATTTTCATCGATGATGATCGATAGTGGCAACGGTCAAAGGAGAAGGAGTAGGGCGAATGGGTTAGGCTGAAAAAATAATAAGAGGAAGTTTATATATCTAAGGTTAGGGTTAGTTTTAAGAGGGGTCATGTGAAACCTCAACCTTTAATAAAAGGTTAAAGCTGTAACTTAGTTTAGTGAGCATGTAAATTTATGATTTCTAATGATATTTTTGAACATTTACAACCAAGAAACGGGTATTTTGGTTGCCAAATGAGTTTATTTGAAAATTAAGACTTAGATAGAGTCAAATGCTTTGGTTTTAGTCTTGAAAATTGCGTTTTAGACCAAAAGTATCGATACCTGTTCGTAAGGTATCGATACTTGAAGTTTAGAAATGCATCTGATGAATGAAATATCGATATTGGATGAACAACTATTGATACCTTCAAACTTATAACAAAAGTATCAATACCTACTTCGAAAGTATCAATACCTTTATCGTAGATTGTAAAAAAAAAGAAGGTAAAACAGACTTTTCTTCAATATTTTAAAGCCCTAAAATCCTAGATTTTTCCAAAAATGACAAAAATACTTTCTCTCTCTAATCTAAGCCCTTTCTTTCTTTCTTCCCTTTTTACTCTTCCTCATCAGTTTCAAGTGTTTCAAGCATTTAAAAGACATAATCAGGTTCAGATTTTGATTCTAGAGGTTTTTAGAGGTAAGGTTTCCTCGTTTTAAACATCTAAACTTTGGGTTTTGATTTCTAGAATTTATAGATCATTAAAATTCAATTTACGCTCTAAAACTTAGGTTTTGGAGTGGTTTTGGATACTCTCAAGCTCACTAAGGTAAAGTTGCTTAAATCCTAAACTAGTTGTAGTATAACTCCTAGTTACGTTAGATTTTTAATGGTTGATTTTTGGATTTAAGGTTAAGTAATGAAGTTGGTGAAAAGATTAATGGTTATTGGCGAAGGTTATGCCTAAAGAACAAGGTATTAACAATGGATTAATCTTGGATAGGTGTTGTTGGAAAAGTTTTATATTTGAGAGGTCGAGTATTCGTCGAAAGGTGATAGAGTTTAAAGCACACTTCAAACAAGTGAGTGGTTATGACGTTTTCAAAATATTTTAATATATAAATATGAAATCATGTTTGAAATAGAATTGGGAATGCTTTTGAGAAAACATGAAATTGTGAATGAATAATGATTGTTACCATGTTTTGAATATGGTTTTTAAAGTCGTATATACTATGTAAATATATATATATATATATATATATATATATATATATATATATATGTATAAAAATGGCTTTGTGAGGATTGAACCTTTTGTTAGCATTGAATATCTTATGTTTTGATTTGACAAAATTTGCATGATATCTTGGTTTTGATCTTAAGCATTTGAAATTGTCTAATATCATGTTTTGATCTCCTAAGATCATACAAATGTTTGAAAAGCAAATTCATGATTAGAAAACATCACAAAACTTTTCAAAACATTAAGTCTTCAATTGAGTAAATATAGAGCAAACATGCTTTAATTGATATTTGATTATAGAAAAGAAGCATGGAAGAAATAGCTGAAGTGAAGAGTCAAAAAGTCAAGGAATATTGAAGACACCAGGTAAGAGTCCTCCCTAGAGAAGCTCTAATCAACCCTATGATAGAATGGTTAAAGAATGACTGAAGAATTGTGAAACAGAGAAGGTAAAGTTGACCTGCAAGCACCTATAGTCCACTGCACGAAGCTAGACTTAAAAAATCACAAGCTTTTGGAAGTAGATTGAGTAAAAGACCTCAAGAGTCGAGTATGGAAGTTGTTGGTTCCAAAAAGAGTGTAAAAGGGGGGAGGGGGGGGGGGGGGGGGAAGGTAGCTCTTGAAATTTAAAATCCATTTGGAAGATTTAAGATGGATGGTTAAGAACTTGTGAAGTTAGTGAACACCAAGCAAATAAAGGTTAAGAAAAATGATAAAACACAATATTTATAGTGGTTTGGTCCACTTGACCTACATCCATTACCTTGATCTTGCCAATCAATGATTTTCAACTCAACTTCACTAAAACTAGTGGAATTAACAGCTTCCATCAAGCTTTTATAAGGTGAGCTTTTAACCCAAACTCTAACCCTTTTTACGGCAAGTCTTAAACTTACGCTAGCTTAGACTACCCTTTAGAGTGTCTCGCACACTGTAAGTAAACAAGAAATAAAATATAAAATGAAATACAAATGATCATCAAGTTGATCTAAGTTGTACAAGTTTCTGCTCAAACACTTTCACAAAGGTAAGAGTGAAGTACAAGTGTAAAAAGAAGGTTTTTGCTCTTCTAAGCTCTTTCAAACTTTTTGGAACTTCTCTCCATCATTTTTGACTATTTGAGAGGCTTTAAATATTTGAAAAATCACTTCTAACTGTTAAAGACAAAAACTAGCCATTACAAACAATTTCTGCCCATTATTTGTCTTTTTGTGTTTAAATTCAAATGTGTAGACGGTGTTTTGTTAACTAATTAAAGGTAGGCTTTAACTGATTAAGCCGTCTCTGACTTGCACTACCTGATAGCTTTGTTCACTGTGTTAATCAGTTAAAGTCTTATGGATTAAGTCATTGGGCCTAATTGATTAAAATTGTTTAATTAAATTGTTGAGCTTAATTAATTAAATTGTTTAATTAAGTTATTGGGCCTAATTGATTAAATTAAACAATTAAGTTAACTAGGCTTCTTAAGGACTTAATTAAATAGTTTAATCAAATTATTGGATTAATTGGCAATTACAAAATAGCTTTGTAATTAGGGTTTAACATTAATCCAAGGTATAAATACCTTGCTATAGCCTTCAAATAAAAATGAGAGAGAACGGTTGAAAAATTAAGAGAACGACACATTAGAAATTCCTTTTGTCTTGTCATTTCTTGTGTGAAGAAAAATAGATTTTCATTCACTTGATTTCTTTTGTGTGTTCAACCCCAAAATTTTGTGTGGATTATAAGTTTATAAAACTCATCTTTGCTAGCACATTGTCAAGGCATAGCACTCCCAATCCTTAAATAAGGACTTTCTAATTCATTAGTATGGATTACCATCAGAGGCAACACAAGGACTCCTTGGACAGCTTTGGTTTGCAACAATCGAGCTGAGGTGGTTGAGCTTTTTAGAAGGCTGATGTGGTGGTTTAACAAAGGATTCATCAACCTTTGTTATTTAGGTAAAGTGATCTGATCATAAATTTTATTTATTAATTTAATTCTGTACTCAATTTGGCATGGAAGAAATCCTAGGAGGGTGAGGTGTAATTCAATTTGTTAATTTTATTTTCGCTATGTTTTTATTTGTATTTGATGCATGATTAGCTATCACAACCCAGAACTCCTATCAAGCCCGTGACAATCGTCGTGATATCTCGATAGACATTCATTACCCGAAATGCCAATCGAAACCCCGCAAGACTTAACATCAGTTTTCTCGCTACCCCTACGAGTATTAGTTACTAAAATCATGTTTTAAAGTGATATGAACCAATTTCAATTCAAAAACAATCAAAGAGAAATTTCAACTACACAGGGGTATTTTGGTCATTTTTTCTAAAAATTTCAAAACCAGCTAAAATGTAGTATATGAGAGAAATTTACACATTTCATAACCGAAAATAAGTTTAGATATCTAAAACATTAATTTAAAGTGAAATTATAGCTAATGGAATAAAATAAAAATAATTAATAAAATATTCTAATTTTTCATAAAACAATTTTTATAGAACGCTACGTAAATAATTTTTACAGCGTAAAAGCAAAATAAATTCCTACATACAGTAGCACACGCAGCTAGGTATTCAAAACATTTAACAATGATATGTGAGCCCCCGAATGACTAAAAGTAATGAAGGCTGTGAACCTACAGTTTTTGAGGATGCAAGTCCAACTGTAGCCCTCAACGAAATGAGCTATCTACAAACTATCCTAAGCTTGAAATGGGTGGAAAGGAGGGTGGTGAGATTATATAATCCAAGTGAGTAAATAAATATCATCTAAAATATCTAAAGCTGAGTAAATGGAGACAGATAAAATAGATTAGCATAAAAATGATTCATAACATTTCGAACTCATTTTAATAAGATAAAATAGATTCATTTCAACCAAATAAATAACAAGGCTTATGATTTCCTGAAAAGCTTGGCTCGTGCCAAAATCATTCTCATACTCAGTTGTCAGGGATACCTTGGCCTGGGGCTATCCCAACTGAGTCCGCCAAGACTGTTAAAAAGTCATGTACGCATAAATCATGTTTTTATTTTGAAAACATAGTTGTTTCTTGACGTTGGCTGAGTTCACCCTCATGTGGTGGTTCAGCGTGAAGTGAACTCTAAAGTTTTACCTCAGGAGTTACCCTACGCGCCTCTTCAACCGAGGTAAGAATATACTCGAATTTCGTGCCCCTCAAAAAGGCTGGTCCACAGAACCCACCACTACAGTGACCAATCTATAACCCACCAATTCAATAAAATTCAACAGCATGACATGGCAATTTTATCATTATCTAGCCTATCAAGGTAAACAACAGTTTATACATTTTCAACACAAATACCCATCAAGCCATTCATGCCCACATTATCATAAGCCATTCAATTCAAAACATAATTTACAATACAACAAGTAGTCTCCAATTACTCCATTTTCAATTCATCATCAAATTTCAAAACAATTTATAAAATCATTTCATTTAAACACATTTTTCATAAAATTACAAAATCGGATAAAAACATACTTTAGATAATTAAGACGATAATAAGGTTACTCACTATAATGAGAATTGAATTTGGGAAACTCTGATTCTTGATCCTCGAATACTACCTTTTTACTTTGCCAGAATGCTCACCACCTATACATAATGCACAATAAGCAATTTGTTACATTTGTGCTAAACCGTTGTAAAACTAATTCAGGCTTTATACTAATGCATGAAATGGGATGTGAAATACTCGGGTAACTATCTAAATACGGTGTTCAATATAAATTCAATTATGTACCTAAATAAAATGGTATTGGCCTAATTCGATCTATCACCCGATTAATTAGCCAATACGTCCAATTCAACTCCAAACAATTCCATTTCTCTCCCAATGCTCCAAATCATTAAACACAATTTAAATAATTTGAAATGTGGCAAAATCATCCTCACATTTTCTCTTGAAAAATTCAACCATGGTGAGTGCACTAACAATATAATTTTTCATGCTTGATTCTCACACCATAAATAATTCATTCCTAATCAAATCACTTGAAATTCAATCAAATTCATCATCAATATTCCACATGGAATATTCGGCCAATGAAGGTGATGTAAGAACATGAATTTTTCTTGCTTGCTTTTCATACTACACATCACCAAAGAACTAAAAACACTAGAATAACATGTTTTCTAACTAAATTCATCATCAAATTCTCTCTCCTAAGGTTTGATCAGCACACTATCCTTCATGATATCTTGTGATTCAACCATGAAAAATACAAAATAATGCATAGGAAAGGTAGATCACAAGCTAGAATTAAGAAATTTTACCTTTAATGGCTTGATTCTTTGAAAATCAACAATTTCCCTTTGAATTTTTCTCTCTAGGGTTTTTGTTCTTCCTTCTTTCTCTTTTTCTCTCTTTGGCCGACCAAGATAAATGAGTTGGGAGGGTTATGGGCTGATTTTTAAAGCCAAATAATAAAATAATCCAAGCTTGACACTTGTCACCATGTTATTGGTCCATGTTTAAAAACTTAATAATTAAGCTTTCTTCCACCACCACATAAAACCCTTCAATTATCCATGATATAAAATGCTAATGGCTGAAATCCATGGGCATGACAAGTGTTGGGTGGTGTAAAATTACAATTTTGCCCTTGAGGTGGCAAAATGACTATTTTGCCCTTATCCTCGAAAAAATGCCGAAATTAAAATTCTTCACTTCCCAAACTCAAATTATACTCCAAATGATCAATCTTAGTCAAAAATTTCATCCGACACTCACATCTTAACCTCAGGTGGCAAAATGACCATTTTACCCCTAGGTCATGAAAATTTCAATTTGACTCCAAATCGGTCCTCGAACTTCGAATCACCATTTTAAGTCATTCTGGGGTTTTAAAATTTTCAATTTCATCTTAAAATATTTATTTGGACTAGTTCAAGGCTTAATTCAACTTAATTGTACCGTTTGATACATTGCCGTCCTTTAACGATTTTCGAGGTACCCAAGAAAGCAAACATGCATTCTTATGTAGGAATGACATAATAAACATATTGTAAAGCTGGGCTTGACATTAGCCCTCACCCAACACCTAGAAGGATTATGCCTAGGTTAATGATGTTAATACGAATGTGTATGTGATAAATATGTCTAGAATGCCATGTCTAGACTAGTGAATGTTATGAGGATTATGTGAATTGCTTAGAAGGATTGTCCTAGGCTAAGTAATTAACATGCCAGTGATTATGTTCTTGAAATGAGAAATAAGGCATGATTACGAATGATTGAATATATCATGATGACTAGTATGATGAATGATAATTGTGCTAAGGAATATGCTCCATTTGTAAATGATTTCGAATAATGATATGATGTGAGATATGTATGTTCCATCTGTGGATGGTTTTGGAAGATGATATGATGTGAGATATGTATGTTCCATCCGTGGATGATTCCAGACGATGTTGGACGATTGATATTATGAGATTGAGTGTGTCCATGTCCCTCTGACTATGTATATTTTGTCGGCAGGGATGGTGGTTTTGTCCCACCTGTGATTCTTGCCTATTGTACGATGATGACTATGTCCATGCCTAAAGGACGATGCTAAACAAAGGCTGTGGTTGAAATCCTGCCTGTTGTGTATGATGCCATCCGTCGGGAGATTACTCCAGATGATGATTATGATGTCACTTGTGGAGAATACTCCAAGTGATGCCTTTCGTTGGGATATTGCCTCGGATGGGGATTGTGATGTTGTCTGTGGAGAGATTGCTCTGGACAATGACTTTGATATTTAGCCAGTTGGTTTGGCACTGTGCGTGACTTGCTTTTTCTCTAGTTGGCCACCGTGCGTGATTTGTTGATGTCCAAGGGAGGACCACTCTATGATATGATGTTATGACCATGTAGTGTTGTAAGATGTTATGAAATGATGATTAATGCACAACCTTAAGTTAAGAGCCATATGTAATTGATATATGGTTATGATGTGCTGTATGCTCGAGGAGCTTATGATTTGGTGTCGAAATGAACGCTTAAGGGTATGTATGCTAAGCCATGTATGTAGACAACTATAAGGTGGGCTGGTTCATACGATATATTAAACTGATAAAAAGTTATGTTGATAACGATATTGACTGTGTAAGGTGATGATGAGTATACCACCCTAGTATATTAATAGACATAAGTATACAACGTAGAATGGCTACCATGATTATGATAGACCATGATTGACAGGTGATGTCCAACTTGCCCATATTATGTATTTGCATAAGATATATGATAGGCATGCATGATTAGAGGATATGTGAAACAACTATCCCCGCACATTTGCTATTGTTTTATGTTCCCACTCACTAAGTACTAGTGTGACTCACCCATTTCAGTTGTATTGTGCAGATAAATAGACAGGACGGATTGATAGCTAGCTTTGTCATTTAGACAAACACACTATTTTGACAACTGGTAGGTTTTTTGCTGATGAACACTCCACTACATCACAGTCTAAGTCATAGTTATTTACGTTTCCGCAATGTAGACAAAGTATGTCATAAAGGAAATATGTTGGCACGAAGTTGCCTTAAGTTATGTAATGAGATGTTAAACAATTGGATGAACTAGCCAATGTATGGCTACGTGCATGTTGTGTTTAAGTCCTGAATGTTATTATGAGTCGATGGGCTATTGTTGAATATTAAATATTAGAGTTTAATGAAATAATGTTGGCCATGGGGCCTTATGATTATAAATTATGATTAACAAGACTTAATTACAAAAGCTTCCTCGAGTCTCGTGGGCTTGTCTACCAGGCTTGTGCATGCCGATCACGGACCCTAGGATATGGGTCTTGACAAAGTTGATATCAAAGTGAACCTAGGTTATAAAGAGTTCTAGGTCAGTTTGTGTCAGTCAACGAAGTAAATAAGGAATAGTGTAGAGTCTTGTTCATGTTTTGTGACTGCAACACCATTCATGAGTAAGAGGCTACACAAACTCCTAAGTTTTAGTAAGCCAACCAACCTTCAAATTTTATGTTTAAAATTTGATTAGTGTTGATCTAGTTTGGCTGAGGAAGCCACCTTGAGGGACAAGCCACCTTTAAGAGGATTTTAGGGTAAGATGCTCCTAAGAAAATATTTACGAGAATGTGATCCTACGACTTGTAGTTGTAGTGGATGAGATGGGACTATCAGGTCCATTAGAATTAAAATATGTGATAAGGCGATGGTTTAAAGCCTCGGGCAGCAATTTGAAATGGTTGGATATGCACTAAGGTGAGTGCATTGTGTTAATGCTTAGTCGTTCTATATTTGGGATTTCAGACAGTCAACCTTGCTGCTTTGATTAAGTAAGTACTAGCAGATGTTTCCCCACTTTGATGTTATATGGGACTATTGCGTATACGTGTAATTGATATTGAACCCCTAGAAATTTTATATGTACTTATGTGATGAATATGGATATAACAGCCACTTGAAGTTGATTTTGGCTCTATCCTAGTGGTTGATTATTTCCAAGATTTGATTTGATATGATGTGGTTTAAAGCTAAAAGTACATGAATTAGCTAGAGGGCAAGCCTCGGTGTTTGTCATAGACGACAAATGGTCACAAATTGATGAGGCTAATAAATGAATTAGCTCCAAGGATGAGCTTAACTTTTGCCATGTTTGACATAGAGCCTATGAATTGACAAGGCTAATTGTTAATATGATTACTTAAAGGCAAATGATTAGAAAATTCTGATTTTGGTATAATTCCATATATGAGTTTCTAATTGAACTTGGTGATTATGGTTTGATTTAGTTATCTCAGGATGAAGTGTTGGAGGTTACGACTATTAAGCTTAACCTTGTACCTAGAGCTTAACCCCATCATAACAAATTAAGTGTTGGCTTTGTGGGAAAAATGATGGCATGTAAAACGTAAGTTTGGTGGAGTGGAGAATCCTACCCTGTGACTTTGATATTTTGTTCATGGCTTTGGCATTGGATGATGACTTTGATGTGGCGTCAGTGGTTTTATCATTGGACATATTTGTTATGATGAAATAAATATTTGACATTATCCCGGGATGATCGCTCTTTTGAATGTGTTTGATGAGCAATGCTGTTTGAATAAGCTTATCGAGATTTGTGATCAACGATTCTAATTGAAATATCATATATGAGCCTAAATGAGAAGGTGGATTACCAGGGTGGAAGATATATCTGATAAGAAAATGTTGAGCCTAATAAAGAGGCCAGATTTGAATGGCCATGAGTGGCTTATGAGTAGCTGAGTAGTATATGAGTATATGCCTATGAAGAGAGCTATAATTAATATCAAAGAGTAAAACCCTAGAATTATGGTGTTGTCACTTGAGGTAACATGATACAGTGTAGCATTTACTGATGAGAGTATGGTCACCTCTTTAGGCATTGGACCATAAGGTATGGATTTGAATCCAGTCTTTGAACGCCCTTGATAGGGTACTTTGAGAATGTTGGTTTGAGGCAATGATTTCTTGTCCTTATAAAGACCTGACGATGCTCCAGTCTTGATATGCCCTATAAAGACAGGACATGAAAATGTGAAAAGTGTTCCCTTCACTTGTGCAGTGCCTGATAAGATAAGGTGAATGTTGGATTGTGACCCATCACATTTGGTTCTGTGATTTGTGAGTTGGAAGGGACAATTAGACAAATTTGTAGTCATGCTTCTAGCTGACATTTTGTGTCGAGGAGTTTGGAAAGAATATGTGAAATGTGCAAGAATTGCATTCTAAATGCTTAAAGAGCACTAATTATATGTTAAGTCCTTGATATAAATTCTGATTTAGCAATATTGGCTTTTAGAAAATGTGAAGTATGTACTAACAAAGGGAGGCAAGATTTATAAATTGTGGTATACATACCCATGGACTATTTGAAGCTTATCAAATGTGTAAGCATATGTATGGAATTATGTAAGTTATGAACCCATGTGTGTAATATGGATGCTGTCATGATACGCACAATGAATTTAAGGATAATCAATGCAAGTAGCTAAGTTAGTCCTATATGTGCTAGGAATGGCATGATTAGAGTATCAACGCAGCGAAATAAATAAAAAAAATTGAAATAAAATAAAACCCATGCCTCTTACCTTTGGATCACTTTGGTTGTTTAATGCAAAGTTAAGCATCACATAAAATCAAAAAAAAATTTTTACCTTTCCAAATGATATCGTAATCAAATGGATTTCTTTTAGTGACAAAACGTGAACACGTTTTGTGTGAAAGAATCCCAGCCACTTAATCGCTTGGCCTCCAATGATGCACACATGATTACAACGGATCCTTATCAAGGAAAGAGCTTTATGCCATGGGATTGTGCTAGAAAGTGGATAACCATTTGTTCTCTTTTCTTCTTTGATTTCCAGTAAAGAATCAAAGGAGAAGTTTTCAAAAGAAAATAAACTTCTCAAGAGTGGCAACACTCAAGAGAAAAATCCATTTTTTTCTCCTTAAAAAAAGGAGTGGCTATAATGTAATATTTATATCTAGGTTTAACTTATTGAAATTTGCAAAATAAGTCCTTAATATTATAACAATTATAATATTTAACCAATACCTAATTAAACTCTTTTAATTAGGTCCTTAGTAGTTAAAACCTAGAATTTGATTTAAGTCTAACTTAAATCATCACACTCTAAATTTAATCCAAATTGCAACCTTTGTGTGTGACTCTTAGGTTCCTAACATGTTGGCAATGGAATTGAATTATAATATTATTAATTAATTAATTTAAATGAATCATATTCAATTTTAAATTAACTAATTCAATTCCATTAACCATGATTGGCATCTAGCAATGCATCATGGCCACCTAATTGTTAGGAGAGTCAAAGGATTCTTTGACAACCTTTCAGTGTATAGTTTTTTAGTGCAATTCATTCCGTCATCATATATCCTAAAGATGATAAGAGCTTGGTGCAGTGCCTAGTCTTATTGATCTCCATATTTGTTCTTGTAATTAGATCATTAGCTTTATGGAGACTTATGAAACTCATTTCATAATCTCCTAATCACATTGGCCAAGGATTTGATTAAGCTAATATCAACCAAGAACTAATGAGATATTTCCCCTTGAATCACTTGGGGTGATGATTCTTATCTTGAGCACTCATTTGCCTTCATATGTTTCATACTATACTCAAAAACATCTTGTTTTGGCATCCTTGATTAGGCACCTATAAGGATGAAATCAAAGCATTGTACTCCACATACAAAACAACCTGGTGTCTCAAGTCTAGGGAGTAGTTACACAACTGACACGTGAGAAGTATTGCATAGACACTTGAGTGAAATACCAAATGCACTTCTCATGGCGGGTCATGTTCAGTGAACTCGCTATCCCATGGCATGCACCCACTTGCTAGTTCCAAGTATCTCTATACTTCAACCTATGAAAACAATTGCTTACTTCACAAGTAAGGAACATAACATGTGCTAATCTTTGAGCATTATTGATGCCTTGTCTCCATAATACAATGATCAGGGACTTTTAGGAACAATGCTTTAATGCATAAGGATCTCATAATTGTATCCCAATACAATTCCTTTGCAAGGCATATATAGTTCCATGGGCTTTATCTACATAAGTACAAAAAGTAATTAAATTACAAACTTATGGATAAAGAACTACCTCAATGTTATTATGAATAACAAAATGTCATACATGAATATCTTAAAATTGCAGTTCCCATACAACCACAGATTGGCTTAAAGGGCTTATACTAACAATCTCCCACTAGCACTAAAGCCAATCGCCTATGTATCTAATACCAATGTTCTCAACATGACGATTATGCTTCTGTTGGGATAATGATTTAGTGAGAGGATCAACAATATTATCCACAGTGGGTATACGCTCTATGCAAATGTCTCCTCTTTCAATGATCTCCCTAATCACATGGTAACGCCGTAATACATGTTTGGATTTCTGATCAGACCTTGGTTCTTTTGCTTGTTCAATGGCTCCATTGTTATCACAATACAAAGGTATTGGATCAATAATGCTAAGAACCACATCTAGTTCAGTAATGAACCTCTTAATCCAAATTGCCTTTTTCGTTGCCTCAGACGCAGAGATGTATTCGACCTCGGTTACAGAGATGTATTCGACCTCGGTTATAGAATCTACAGTCGTCTCTTGTTTGGAACGCTTCCAACTCATTGCACCTCCATTGAGTGTGAACACATATCCACTTTACGACTTGCTATCATTTGTGTTAGTTTGAAAGCTTGCATTCGTGTAACCCCTAACTTGGAGTTCACCTCCTCCATAAACCAAAAATACATCCTTAGCTCTTCGTAAGTACTTTAGGATTCTTCATAGCTATCCAGTGACTTTAACTAGGATTAGCTTGGTATCTACTCGTGACACTTAGAGCATAAGATACATTTGGTCTAGTGCAAAGCATTGCATACATGATAGATTCTATTGCTGAAGCATATGGGATTTTATCCATGCGATCTTTCTCTTCTTGATTCTTTGGACACATGTCCTTGGAGAGATAGATGCCTTGCAACATAGGCAAGTGTCCCTTCTTGAACTCCATCATGCTAAACCTCTTAAGCACCTTGTCTATGTATATGGATTGGGAAAGACCTAGCAACCTTTTAGATCTATCTCTATAGATCTTTATTCCTAAAATGTAAGTTGCTTCTCCTAAATGCTTCATGGAGAATTGTTTGGACAGCCAAATCTTTGTAGATTACAATAATGGTATATCATTTCCTATGAGCAATATGTCATCAACATATAACACTAGGAAAATTATGGCACTCCTACTAACCTTTTTATAAACACATGGTTCATCCTCATTTTTGATGAAGTCAAACCCTTTTACAGCTTCATCAAAATGGATGTTCCAACTTTGAGAAGTTTGCTTAAGTCCATAAATGGACTTTTGAAGCTTGCACACCTTATTAGCATTAGCATTGGATATAAAGCCTTCAGGTTGTGTCATGTACACTTCCTCTCGCAAGTTTTCATTAAGGAATGTAGTTTTTACATCCATTTACCATATTTCATAATCATGGTATGCAGCAATTGCAAGCAAAATCCTAATGGATTTAAGCATAGCAACTGGTGAAAAGGTTTTTTCAAAGTCAATACCTTGTCTTTGCTTGTAACCTTTTGCTACTAGTCTAGCTTTAAAGGTTTGCACCTTGCCATCTACTTCGGTCTTTCTCTTAAAGACCCACTTGCACCCAATGGGTTTTATCCCTTTAGGTGGATCCACCAAAGTCCATACTTGGTTGGTATCTATGGCATCCATTTTAGATTTCATGGCTTCTAGCCATTTCTCAGAATTGATGTCCAACATCGCCTCCTCATAGGTTGTAGGCTCATCATTTATGGGCAATGCGTTCCTTTCCAAGAGAAATCCATATCTCTTTAGAGCTTGACGTATTTTACTAGACCTTTTGAGTGCTTGTACCTTTTGACATTGTGGTTGTACATCAGATGTCACAATTTCAAGCTCAAGTTCCAATGGAATGTCAATTTATGTGTCTCGAACTTCTTCAAGTACAACTTTACTCCTATTAGCCCTTTCATTTAAGAACTTTTTCTCAAGGAAAGTGGCATGCCTTGAGACGAACACCTTATGCTCAATGGGATTATAAAAATAATATCCGTGTGTTTCTTTAGGATATCCCATAAATTTACATTTGTTTGATCTCATTTCTAGCTTATCAGACATTGTACGCTTCACATAAGAAGTACATCCTCAAATCCTAGCATAAGAAAAGTTGGGCCTTTTCCCACTCCATATCTCATATGGTGTCTTATCAACTGATTTGGTAAGAACCTGGTTCAATATGCGAGCAACAGTGTCTAGGGCATATCCCCATAAAGATATGGGAAGATCTACATGACTCATCATGGATCGAACCATGTCCAATAATGTTTGATTCCTTCTCTCAAACACCCCATTGTGCTGTGGAGTCCCTAGAGGAGTCCATTTTGCAAGAATCCCATTCTCTTTTAGATAATCCTAAAACTCTTGGCTAAGATATTCTCCTCCTCAATCAGATATAAGAGCAAGAATACTCTTCCCAATTTGTTTCTCAACCTCTGCTATGTATTCTTTGAACTTGTCAAAGGATTCATATTTATATTTCATCAAATATACATAACCATAGCGAGAATGGTCATCTGTGAAGGTGATGAAGTAGGAGTATCCTCCTCTAGCACTAGTATTCATAAGACCACATACACCCGAATGTACAAGTCCTAGTAACACCCTAGCTCATTCGCTCTTCTTAGTGAAAGGCGACTTGGTCATCTTACCAAGGAGACAACACTCACATGTTCCATAAAATACATAATTAAATGGATCGATGTAACCTCGTTTGTGTAACTTGGTTAAGCGAGTCTCATTGATGTGTCTAAGCCTACAGTGCCAGAGGTAGGATAGTTTTGGATCATCTTTCTTTGCTTTCTTGACCTCTTTATTTAGTGTAGGTCTCTTAGGATCAAGAATACAGAGACCGTTCGAATGTACCCCTGCACCATAATGCATCTCTCTCTTCGAGAAAGAACAATAATTGCCTTTAATGCAAGATTCCATATCATCATATAATGCCAAGAATGACACAGATATGATATTTCAAGATATGGAAGGAACATAGTAATAGTCTCTTAATTCCAAGATCAACCTAGAAGGTAAAGGTATGGTAACTGTCCCCACAGCCGATGCAGCAAGCTTTGCTCCATTTCCTACTCTTAGGACCACCTCTCCCTTCGTTAATCTTTTACTATTTTCCAACACCTTTATGTCATTAGATAAGTGTGACCCACATCCAGTATCTAATACCCATGATGACGGATCAATAGTAGACAAATTTACTTCAATCATATACATGGTCAAAGGTGAAACTTCTACATGTTTCTCATTCTTTGACCTTGTCAAGAAGGCAAGGATATCTTCTTTAATGACATCTATTCTAAATAGATATTTGAGAACATTTCTCAACTTGATATACCAGTCTAAACATTTTGGCCCGAATTTCATGATGACTTCAAGTATGCCACGCAAAGTAATGTGTATTCGCATTCTAACAACGTAGACATTTAAAAAACGTTTATGAGTGATCATGTATTATAATCAATTCAGATGAGATACTAAATCTTAAATTGATTGCTCCCACTATTTTCTTCAAGATGATAACCCTCCATATCACCTCGAGAGATTTCTACAAGGATTCTCTTAGTGGACTAGGATCCTTATCCATTCTAATCATGACCTTGAGTGTGCTCAACAAGCCATGATAGTAGGATTAGGTAGGTAATTGAGCTTACCAATTGTATCTCTATACAACTCCTAGATCAGCTAGATGACAACACAATTCCTAAACATATCATAGATGTTTCACCTAGCCATTGCCTTTAGTTTCCATAATAATCAAGTTTCCAAGCATATAAATTTTATGAAACTAGTTGAGTAAGACCCACCAATAGCTCAAACATACTCATGTAAAAGTGTGACCTTGAGTGTGCTCAACAAGTCTCAAATTAAAAGAGCAGCCAGGTTATATTGCTATATGGTGGAAGGCAACTTAATCATGCATGGCATGTGACTCAATATTTACCGAGGGATTTTTTTATTTTTAACTCAGTTAAGGTCTCATCTTTGCATGCATAGCATTTATTAATTGCATAAATAAATCAATCTCATGCATACTACTCTGGATGATTATGGACTTTATCTATACTAATTTTCTTCAGCCATCGAAGGAAATTAGCTTGGTCAAACCTATGGGATAACGTACAACATATTGTAATCTTCCTCCTTGTATCTTCATGGCGCCTTTAAGTCTTCATCTTCGAATTGTAAAATAACTCCTAAACTAATCCTAATTCTACACTTATATGTAACTAATTACATTTTAGTAAAGAAACATCGTGGTACATCCGAAGGGAGTTAGGTGAGGAAAGAATTTTACAATCCCTGAATATCAAGAGAAAGGCAGGGTGCGCAGACCCTATTTAATAAATAAATACCATGATCCAATTTAACCATACATCCACAATCATATTGGGCCTAGTCCAAAATCATCCACATTCATCCATCCACATGAACATAAAATTAAAACTATGTCTTATTCTAATTGTTAATCATATGAGGCATTCGAAATTAGTGTATAACTAATTTCGAGTTCATTTTTTAATTCTATGTATGGAAACAATTTTCCATATATGGAAAGTCTTTACTAATCAGTATTAGTAATATTATCCATTCCTAATCTCATTAGGATTAGAATTAAAATATTATTACAAATTAAAACTTTTTTAATTTGTAATCTTTAAACGTTTTAAGTAACTTTTACTAATCCTTTTGAATTAAAGATTATGTGTTTTCAATTATCTAATCTCATTAGATAATTTAAATATAATATTTAAGACAACATTATCTTTAATTATATTTAAGTGTCCTATTCGAATTTCACTTCTTAAAAGAAGGAAATTAATTCATGGTATTTATCTTGTCCATATTTATCACACTCCCATATTTGTAGGAATCAAATTCCTAAATTTATGGATGTGATTAATTAAATCTTGATATCCTTATTTTAAGGAAACAAATTTCCTAATTTAAATATATCAAAATTTATCTTTCTGGAACTTTTCCATAAGATATTGTTTAGTAAATTAGAGTCTTTAATTGCACCAATTTAGGTTGCAAATATGGACACTAAAATCCCAAAAACCATGACTTTACAAAATTCTAATAGCAGTGTACCAGTCACAGTTTTATGGCTTGATGCGGCATCAAATATGGGAATTTAATTTCCAAATTTTAACCATGGGCAGTTAACATATGGAACCTTTCTATACTAAATTTCATAATTTTTGGACTTGATTTAGCTAGTCAAAACCCTAAAAAAACGTAGCCTATGTATTTTGTACATAGCTGCAGTTTTTGGGTTGCATATGTGGCATTATGATGGCATAAATCAAGGGATTAAATCCCTTAATTTTAGTGATCTTTCCAAGCATCTTTTGAACATATTCAAACTTCATAATTTATCCAAAAAGGTACAACAATTGCACAATTTTAGGACTCTTTGAAGATGACTTTCTCAGCAAAATCGTGACCTAAAACTACTACTGGCAGCAATGGCTTCAGCCATGATTTCATAGCCTTTCCTTCACCATTGTCACGACCCAAATTCCGAGCCATGACCGGCACATGGGCTCAATGGGCGTAGTCCATTAAGTCCAAGCAAGCCTATTAATATGACCTGTTCACCATTCCATCAAAATTGCTAAGTCACATTTTGTAACTTGAATCAAAATAATACTAAGCATTGCCAACTCATAGTGGCATACAAATCAAATGTACATATATTGTCTAAACGTACAATTTAATAATTTACATCACTTGTACATGTTTACAACAAAATGACTTTGGATTTCCAGCGGAGTGACCACAGTGAAGGTGTAGCTATTGAATGCTATTGATACCTACCAAAGGTACGAATCTACAAGGATACCTTGACTTAGCTACCGGCTGCCTCTTGATCTGAAAACATGAAGTTGAAAATGGTGAGTATAAACCTAGTGAGTGAACAAGAAAGGAACAAGCATACCATAAGGAATGTTTAACGAAATCATGATGCATTCATTTTTTTCAAAACAATGCAATTCGTTTTAATTCTTATTAAAACCCTTCATGTAAACCCCACATGAGTAAATCATTTTATGAAAAGGGTCCATGCTCAACATAGGATTTGGAGAGTGAAAACTTTAATAGCATTCATGCGAGAATACCTTTTCGCTGCAGCGACACTTGACTTGAATTATCAACTAGCCGAGGGTTTCTCACCAAACCTCCTCATTTTAAACTTAATTCATTTATTCCTTAATGTTGGAATTCCATGCTCAACTATGGTACCAAATAAATGGAAAATAAGGTAGCAACAAAACCAAGTGAGGAGCAAAACAGAAAGTTTTTCGCCGCAGCAAGAATGAATCTCGCTGCAGCAAAATTTTGGTCACAAAATAGAAAGTTTCTCGCTGCAGCGAGAAGCTATAGTAACATTCTCGCTGCAGCGTGATTTTTGGCCAGTCTTACCCTTCCAACCCGAGAATTTCTCGCTGCAGCGAGAAACAGAGTAGCATAAAAAAAGTTTTCTTTCTTTCAAGAGAAAGCCATTCTGCTAAAATGACGAAAACAACATGAAACACATATAAATTCCCAAAATTCAACATGTCAAATTCTCACTTTTCATTACAACCATATACCGTATATGTATATATATATATATAT